>NW_027369033.1:0-45527 GCF_046119375.1 Phyllobates terribilis | reverse complement strand
AACGTCCAGAAATGTTTGAAGCTACTGACTGAATGAAAGGAGCTGGCATCTCACTCTCTTTGAATCTTCTTTATCATGCTAGGATTAACAGGAAAAAGCTAAAAATTTCAGAATTGCACCGTGCAATGTGGAGATATTACTGTTTGTGCATTTACAATATTCATTGATTTTTGCCATTGAAAAACATGTTTTTCATATACCAGAAATGTTTGAAGCTACTGACTGAATGAAAGGAGCTGGCATCTCACTCTCTTTGAATCTTCTTTATCATGCTAGGATTAGCAGGAAAAGCAAAAAATTTCAGAATTGCACCGTGCAATGTGGAGATATTACTGTTTGTGCATTTACAATATTCATTGATTTTTGCCATTGAAAAACATGTTTTCATATACCAGAAATGTTTGAAGCTACTGACTGAATGAAAGGAGCTGGCATCTCACTCTCTTTGAATCTTCTTTATCATGCTAGGATTAACAGGAAAAAGCTAAAAATTTCAGAATTGCACCGTGCAATGTGGAGATATTACTGTTTGTGCATTTACAATATTCATTGATTTTTGCCATTGAAAAACATGTTTTTCATTATACCAGAAATGTTTGAAGCTACTGACTGAATGAAAGGAGCTGGCATCTCACTCTCTTTGAATCTTCTTTATCATGCTAGGATTAGCAGGAAAAAGCAAAAAATTTCAGAATTGCACCGTGCAATGTGGAGATATTACTGTTTGTGCATTTACAATATTCATTGATTTTTGCCATTGAAAAACATGTTTTTCATATACCAGAAATGTTTGAAGCTACTGACTGAATGAAAGGAGCTGGCATCTCACTCTCTTTGAATCTTCTTTATCATGCTAGGATTAGCAGGAAAAAGCAAAAATTTCAGAATTGCACCTTGCAATGTGGAGATATTACTGTTTGTGCATTTACAATATTCATTGAATTTTGCCATTGAAAAACATGTTTTTCATATACCAGAAATGTTTGAAGCTACTGACTGAATGAAAGGAGCTGGCATCTCACTCTCTTTGAATCTTCTTTATCATGCTAGGATTAGCAGGAAAAAGCAAAAAATTTCAGAATTGCACCTTGCAATGTGGAGATATTACTGTTTGTGCATTTACAATATTCATTGATTTTTGCCATTGAAAAACGTTTTTCATATACCAGAAATGTTTGAAGCTACTGACTGAATGAAAGGAGCTGGCATCTCACTCTCTTTGAATCTTCTTTATCATGCTAGGATTAACAGGAAAAAGCAAAAAATTTCAGAATTGCACCGTGCAATGTGGAGATATTACTGTTTGTGCATTTACAATATTCATTGATTTTTGCCATTGAAAAACATGTTTTTCATATACCAGAAATGTTTGAAGCTACTGACTGAATGAAAGGAGCTGGCATCTCACTCTCTTTGAATCTTCTTTATCATGCTAGGATTAACAGGAAAAAGCTAAAAATTTCAGAATTGCACCGGTGCAATGTGGAGATATTACTGTTTGTGCATTTACAATATTCATTGATTTTTGCCATTGAAAAACGTTTTTTCATATACCAGAAATGTTTGAAGCTACTGACTGAATGAAAGGAGCTGGCATCTCACTCTCTTTGAATCTTCTTTATCATGCTAGGATTAGCAGGAAAAAGCAAAAAATTTCAGAATTGCACCTTGCAATGTGGAGATATTACTGTTTGTGCATTTACAATATTCATTGATTTTTGCCATTGAAAAACATGTTTTTCATATACCAGAAATGTTTGAAGCTACTGACTGAATGAAAGGAGCTGGCATCTCACTCTCTTTGAATCTTCTTTATCATGCTAGGATTAACAGGAAAAAGCAAAAAATTTCAGAATTGCACCGTGCAATGTGGAGATATTACTGTTTGTGCATTTACAATATTCGTTGATTTTTGCCATTGAAAAACATGTTTTTCATATACCAGAAATGTTTGAAGCTACTGACTGAATGAAAGGAGCTGGCATCTCACTCTCTTTGAATCTTCTTTATCATGCTAGGATTAGCAGGAAAAAGCAAAAAATTTCAGAATTGCACCGTGCAATGTGGAGATATTACTGTTTGTGCATTTACAATATTCATTGATTTTTGCCATTGAAAAACATGTTTTTCATATACCAGAAATGTTTGAAGCTACTGACTGAATGAAAGGAGCTGGCATCTCACTCTCTTTGAATCTTCTTTATCATGCTAGGATTAACAGGAAAAAGCTAAAAATTTCAGAATTGCACCGTGCAATGTGGAGATATTACTGTTTGTGCATTTACAATATTCATTGATTTTTGCCATTGAAAAACATGTTTTTCATATACCAGAAATGTTTGAAGCTACTGACTGAATGAAAGGAGCTGGCATCTCACTCTCTTTGAATCTTCTTTATCATGCTAGGATTAACAGGAAAAAGCTAAAAATTTCAGAATTGCACCTTGCAATGTGGAGATATTACTGTTTGTGCATTTACAATATTCATTGATTTTTGCCATTGAAAAACATGTTTTTCATATACCAGAAATGTTTGAAGCTAATGACTGAATGAAAGGAGCTGGCATCTCACTCTCTTTGAATCTTCTTTATCATGCTAGGATTAGCAGGAAAAAGCAAAAAATTTCAGAATTGCACCGTGCAATGTGGAGATATTACTGTTTGTGCATTTACAATATTCATTGATTTTTGCCATTGAAAAAATGTTTTTCATATACCAGAAATGTTTGAAGCTACTGACTGAATGAAAGGAGCTGGCATCTCACTCTCTTTGAATCTTCTTTATCATGCTAGGATTAGCAGGAAAAAGCAAAAAATTTCAGAATTGCACCGTGCAATGTGGAGATATTACTGTTTGTGCATTTACAATATTCATTGATTTTTGCCATTGAAAAACATGTTTTTCATATACCAGAAATGTTTGAAGCTACTGACTGAATGAAAGGAGCTGGCATCTCACTCTCTTTGAATCTTCTTTATCATGCTAGGATTAGCAGGAAAAAGCAAAAAATTTCAGAATTGCACCTTGCAATGTGGAGATATTACTGTTTGTGCATTTACAATATTCATTGATTTTTGCCATTGAAAAACATGTTTTTCATATACCAGAAATGTTTGAAGCTACTGACTGAATGAAAGGAGCTGGCATCTCACTCTCTTTGAATCTTCTTTATCATGCTAGGATTAGCAGGAAAAAGCTAAAAATTTCAGAATTGCACCGTGCAATGTGGAGATATTACTGTTTGTGCATTTACAATATTCATTGATTTTTGCCATTGAAAAACATGTTTTTCATATACCAGAAATGTTTGAAGCTACTGACTGAATGAAAGGAGCTGGCATCTCACTCTCTTTGAATCTTCTTTATCATGCTAGGATTAGCAGGAAAAAGCTAAAAATTTCAGAATTGCACCTTGCAATGTGGAGATATTACTGTTTGTGCATTTACAATATTCATTGATTTTTGCCATTGAAAAACATGTTTTTCATATACCAGAAATGTTTGAAGCTACTGACTGAATGAAAGGAGCTGGCATCTCACTCTCTTTGAATCTTCTTTATCATGCTAGGATTAACAGGAAAAAGCTAAAAATTTCAGAATTGCACCGTGCAATGTGGAGATATTACTGTTTGTGCATTTACAATATTCATTGATTTTTGCCATTGAAAAACATGTTTTTCATATACCAGAAATGTTTGAAGCTACTGAATGAATGAAAGGAGCTGGCATCTCACTCTCTTTGAATCTTCTTTATCATGCTAGGATTAGCAGGAAAAAGCTAAAAATTTCAGAATTGCACCTTGCAATGTGGAGATATTACTGTTTGTGCATTTACAATATTCATTGATTTTTGCCATTGAAAAACATGTTTTTCATATACCAGAAATGTTTGAAGCTACTGACTGAATGAAAGGAGCTGGCATCTCACTCTCTTTGAATCTTCTTTATCATGCTAGGATTAGCAGGAAAAAGCAAAAAATTTCAGAATTGCACCTTGCAATGTGGAGATATTACTGTTTGTGCATTTACAATATTCATTGATTTTTGCCATTGAAAAACGTCCAGAAATGTTTGAAGCTACTGACTGAATGAAAGGAGCTGGCATCTCACTCTCTTTGAATCTTCTTTATCATGCTAGGATTAGCAGGAAAAAGCAAAAAATTTCAGAATTGCACCGTGCAATGTGGAGATATTACTGTTTGTGCATTTACAATATTCATTGATTTTTGCCATTGAAAAACGTCCAGAAATGTTTGAAGCTACTGACTGAATGAAAGGAGCTGGCATCTCACTCTCTTTGAATCTTCTTTATCATGCTAGGATTAACAGGAAAAAGCTAAAAATTTCAGAATTGCACCGTGCAATGTGGAGATATTACTGTTTGTGCATTTACAATATTCATTGATTTTTGCCATTGAAAAACATGTTTTTCATATACCAGAAATGTTTGAAGCTACTGAATGAATGAAAGGAGCTGGCATCTCACTCTCTTTGAATCTTCTTTATCATGCTAGGATTAGCAGGAAAAAGCTAAAATTTCAGAATTGCACCTTGCAATGTGGAGATATTACTGTTTGTGCATTTACAATATTCATTGATTTTTGCCATTGAAAAACATGTTTTTCATATACCAGAAATGTTTGAAGCTACTGACTGAATGAAAGGAGCTGGCATCTCACTCTCTTTGAATCTTCTTTATCATGCTAGGATTAGCAGGAAAAAGCAAAAAATTTCAGAATTGCACCTTGCAATGTGGAGATATTACTGTTTGTGCATTTACAATATTCATTGATTTTTGCCATTGAAAAACGTCCAGAAATGTTTGAAGCTACTGACTGAATGAAAGGAGCTGGCATCTCACTCTCTTTGAATCTTCTTTATCATGCTAGGATTAACAGGAAAAAGCTAAAAATTTCAGAATTGCACCGTGCAATGTGGAGATATTACTGTTTGTGCATTTACAATATTCATTGATTTTTGCCATTGAAAAACATGTTTTTCATATACCAGAAATGTTTGAAGCTACTGACTGAATGAAAGGAGCTGGCATCTCACTCTCTTTGAATCTTCTTTATCATGCTAGGATTAACAGGAAAAAGTAAAAAATTTCAGAATTGCACCGTGCAATGTGGAGATATTACTGTTTGTGCATTTACAATATTCATTGATTTTTGCCATTGAAAAACATGTTTTTCATATACCAGAAATGTTTGAAGCTACTGACTGAATGAAAGGAGCTGGCATCTCACTCTCTTTGAATCTTCTTTATCATGCTAGGATTAGCAGGAAAAAACTAAAAATTTCAGAATTGCACCGTGCAATGTGGAGATATTACTGTTTGTGCATTTACAATATTCATTGATTTTTGCCATTGAAAAACATGTTTTTCATATACCAGAAATGTTTGAAGCTACTGACTGAATGAAAGGAGCTGGCATCTCACTCTCTTTGAATCTTCTTTATCATGCTAGGATTAGCAGGAAAAAGCAAAAAATTTCAGAATTGCACCGTGCAATGTGGAGATATTACTGTTTGTGCATTTACAATATTCATTGATTTTTGCCATTGAAAAACATGTTTTTCATATACCAGAAATGTTTGAAGCTACTGACTGAATGAAAGGAGCTGGCATCTCACTCTCTTTGAATCTTCTTTATCATGCTAGGATTAGCAGGAAAAAGCAAAAAATTTCAGAATTGCACCTTGCAATGTGGAGATATTACTGTTTGTGCATTTACAATATTCATTGATTTTTGCCATTGAAAAACATGTTTTTCATATACCAGAAATGTTTGAAGCTACTGACTGAATGAAAGGAGCTGGCATCTCACTCTCTATGAATCTTCTTTATCATGCTAGGATTAACAGGAAAAAGCTAAAAATTTCAGAATTGCACCTTGCAATGTGGAGATATTACTGTTTGTGCATTTACAATATTCATTGATTTTTGCCATTGAAAAACGTCCAGAAATGTTTGAAGCTACTGACTGAATGAAAGGAGCTGGCATCTCACTCTCTTTGAATCTTCTTTATCATGCTAGGATTAGCAGGAAAAAGCAAAAAATTTCAGAATTGCACCGTGCAATGTGGAGATATTACTGTTTGTGCATTTACAATATTCATTGATTTTTGCCATTGAAAAACATGTTTTTCATATACCAGAAATGTTTGAAGCTACTGACTGAATGAAAGGAGCTGGCATCTCACTCTCTTTGAATCTTCTTTATCATGCTAGGATTAGCAGGAAAAAGCAAAAAATTTCAGAATTGCACCGTGCAATGTGGAGATATTACTGTTTGTGCATTTACAATATTCATTGATTTTTGCCATTGAAAAACATGTTTTTCATATACCAGAAATGTTTGAAGCTACTGACTGAATGAAAGGAGCTGGCATCTCACTCTCTTTGAATCTTCTTTATCATGCTAGGATTAACAGGAAAAAGCTAAAAATTTCAGAATTGCACCTTGCAATGTGGAGATATTACTGTTTGTGCATTTACAATATTCATTGATTTTTGCCATTGAAAAACGTCCAGAAATGTTTGAAGCTACTGACTGAATGAAAGGAGCTGGCATCTCACTCTCTTTGAATCTTCTTTATCATGCTAGGATTAACAGGAAAAAGCAAAAAATTTCAGAATTGCACCGTGCAATGTGGAGATAATACTGTTTGTGCATTTACAATATTCATTGATTTTTGCCATTGAAAAACATGTTTTTCATATACCAGAAATGTTTGAAGCTACTGACTAAATGAAAGGAGCTGGCATCTCACTCTCTTTGAATCTTCTTTATCATGCTAGGATTAGCAGGAAAAAGCAAAAAATTTCAGAATTGCACCGTGCAATGTGGAGATATTACTGTTTGTGCATTTACAATATTCATTGATTTTTGCCATTGAAAAACATGTTTTTCATATACCAGAAATGTTTGAAGCTACTGACTGAATGAAAGGAGCTGGCATCTCACTCTCTTTGAATCTTCTTTATCATGCTAGGATTAACAGGAAAAAGCTAAAAATTTCAGAATTGCACCGTGCAATGTGGAGATATTACTGTTTGTGCATTTACAATATTCATTGATTTTTGCCATTGAAAAACATGTTTTTCATATACCAGAAATGTTTGAAGCTACTGACTGAATGAAAGGAGCTGGCATCTCACTCTCTTTGAATCTTCTTTATCATGCTAGGATTAACAGGAAAAAGCTAAAAATTTCAGAATTGCACCGTGCAATGTGGAGATATTACTGTTTGTGCATTTACAATATTCATTGATTTTTGCCATTGAAAAACATGTTTTTCATATACCAGAAATGTTTGAAGCTACTGACTGAATGAAAGGAGCTGGCATCTCACTCTCTTTGAATCTTCTTTATCATGCTAGGATTAACAGGAAAAAGCTAAAAATTTCAGAATTGCACCTTGCAATGTGGAGATATTACTGTTTGTGCATTTACAATATTCATTGATTTTTGCCATTGAAAAACATGTTTTTCATATACCAGAAATGTTTGAAGCTACTGACTGAATGAAAGGAGCTGGCATCTCACTCTCTTTGAATCTTCTTTATCATGCTAGGATTAACAGGAAAAAGCAAAAAATTTCAGAATTGCACCTTGCAATGTGGAGATATTACTGTTTGTGCATTTACAATATTCATTGATTTTTGCCATTGAAAAACATGTTTTTCATATACCAGAAATGTTTGAAGCTACTGACTGAATGAAAGGAGCTGGCATCTCACTCTCTTTGAATCTTCTTTATCATGCTAGGATTAGCAGGAAAAAGCAAAAAATTTCAGAATTGCACCTTGCAATGTGGAGATATTACTGTTTGTGCATTTACAATATTCATTGATTTTTGCCATTGAAAAACGTCCATAAATGTTTGAAGCTACTGACTGAATGAAAGGAGCTGGCATCTCTCTCTTTGAATCTTCTTTATCATGCTAGGATTAACAGGAAAAAGCTAAAAATTTCAGAATTGCACCGTGCAATGTGGAGATATTACTGTTTGTGCATTTACAATATTCATTGATTTTTGCCATTGAAAAACATGTTTTTCATATACCAGAAATGTTTGAAGCTACTGACTGAATGAAAGGAGCTGGCATCTCACTCTCTTTGAATCTTCTTTATCATGCTAGGATTAGCAGGAAAAAGCAAAAAATTTCAGAATTGCACCGTGCAATGTGGAGATATTACTGTTTGTGCATTTACAATATTCATTGATTTTTGCCATTGAAAAACGTCCAGAAATGTTTGAAGCTACTGACTGAATGAAAGGAGCTGGCATCTCACTCTCTTTGAATCTTCTTTATCATGCTAGGATTAGCAGGAAAAAGCAAAAAATTTCAGAATTGCACCGTGCAATGTGGAGATATTACTGTTTGTGCATTTACAATATTCATTGATTTTTGCCATTGAAAAACATGTTTTTCATATACCAGAAATGTTTGAAGCTACTGACTGAATGAAAGGAGCTGGCATCTCACTCTCTTTGAATCTTCTTTATCATGCTAGGATTAACAGGAAAAAGCTAAAAATTTCAGAATTGCACCTTGCAATGTGGAGATATTACTGTTTGTGCATTTACAATATTCATTGATTTTTGCCATTGAAAAACATGTTTTTCATATACCAGAAATGTTTGAAGCTACTGACTGAATGAAAGGAGCTGGCATCTCACTCTCTTTGAATCTTCTTTATCATGCTAGGATTAGCAGGAAAAAGCAAAAAATTTCAGAATTGCACCGTGCAATGTGGAGATATTACTGTTTGTGCATTTACAATATTCATTGATTTTTGCCATTGAAAAACATGTTTTTCATATACCAGAAATGTTTGAAGCTACTGACTGAATGAAAGGAGCTGGCATCTCACTCTATTTGAATCTTCTTTATCATGCTAGGATTAACAGGAAAAAGCTAAAAATTTCAGAATTGCACCTTGCAATGTGGAGATATTACTGTTTGTGCATTTACAATATTCATTGATTTTTGCCATTGAAAAACATGTTTTTCATATACCAGAAATGTTTGAAGCTACTGACTGAATGAAAGGAGCTGGCATCTCACTCTCTTTGAATCTTCTTTATCATGCTAGGATTAACAGGAAAAAGCAAAAAATTTCAGAATTGCACCTTGCAATGTGGAGATATTACTGTTTGTGCATTTACAATATTCATTGATTTTTGCCATTGAAAAACATGTTTTTCATATACCAGAAATGTTTGAAGCTACTGACTGAATGAAAGGAGCTGGCATCTCACTCTCTTTGAATCTTCTTTATCATGCTAGGATTAACAGGAAAAAGCTAAAAATTTCAGAATTGCACCGTGCAATGTGGAGATATTACTGTTTGTGCATTTACAATATTCATTGATTTTTGCCATTGAAAAACGTCCAGAAATGTTTGAAGCTACTGACTGAATGAAAGGAGCTGGCATCTCACTCTCTTTGAATCTTCTTTATCATGCTAGGATTAACAGGAAAAAGCTAAAAATTTCAGAATTGCACCTTGCAATGTAGAGATATTACTGTTTGTGCATTTACAATATTCATTGATTTTTGCCATTGAAAAACGTCCAGAAATGTTTGAAGCTACTGACTGAATGAAAGGAGCTGGCATCTCACTCTCTTTGAATCTTCTTTATCATGCTAGGATTAGCAGGAAAAAGCAAAAAATTTCAGAATTGCACCGTGCAATGTGGAGATATTACTGTTTGTGCATTTACAATATTCATTGATTTTTGCCATTGAAAAACATGTTTTTCATATACCAGAAATGTTTGAAGCTACTGACTGAATGAAAGGAGCTGGCATCTCACTCTCTTTGAATCTTCTTTATCATGCTAGGATTAGCAGGAAAAAGCTAAAAATTTCAGAATTGCACCGTGCAATGTGGAGATATTACTGTTTGTGCATTTACAATATTCATTGATTTTTGCCATTGAAAAACATGTTTTTCATATACCAGAAATGTTTGAAGCTACTGACTGAATGAAAGGAGCTGGCATCTCACTCTCTTTGAATCTTCTTTATCATGCTAGGATTAACAGGAAAAAGCTAAAAATTTCAGAATTGCACCTTGCAATGTGGAGATATTACTGTTTGTGCATTTACAATATTCATTGATTTTTGCCATTGAAAAACATGTTTTTCATATACCAGAAATGTTTGAAGCTACTGACTGAATGAAAGGAGCTGGCATCTCACTCTCTTTGAATCTTCTTTATCATGCTAGGATTAGCAGGAAAAAGCAAAAAATTTCAGAATTGCACCTTGCAATGTGGAGATATTACTGTTTGTGCATTTACAATATTCATTGATTTTTGCCATTGAAAAACATGTTTTTCATATACCAGAAATGTTTGAAGCTACTGACTGAATGAAAGGAGCTGGCATCTCACTCTCTTTGAATCTTATTTATCATGCTAGGATTAGCAGGAAAAAGCTAAAAATTTCAGAATTGCACCTTGCAATGTGGAGATATTACTGTTTGTGCATTTACAATATTCATTGATTTTTGCCATTGAAAAACATGTTTTTCATATACCAGAAATGTTTGAAGCTACTGACTGAATGAAAGGAGCTGGCATCTCACTCTCTTTGAATCTTCTTTATCATGCTAGGATTAGCAGGAAAAAGCAAAAAATTTCAGAATTGCACCGTGCAATGTGGAGATATTACTGTTTGTGCATTTACAATATTCATTGATTTTTGCCATTGAAAAACATGTTTTTCATATACCAGAAATGTTTGAAGCTACTGACTGAATGAAAGGAGCTGGCATCTCACTCTCTTTGAATCTTCTTTATCATGCTAGGATTAGCAGGAAAAAGCTAAAAATTTCAGAATTGCACCTTGCAATGTGGAGATATTACTGTTTGTGCATTTACAATATTCATTGATTTTTGCCATTGAAAAACATGTTTTTCATATACCAGAAATGTTTGAAGCTACTGACTGAATGAAAGGAGCTGGCATCTCACTCTCTTTGAATCTTCTTTATCATGCTAGGATTAACAGGAAAAAGCAAAAAATTTCAGAATTGCACCTTGCAATGTGGAGATATTACTGTTTGTGCATTTACAATATTCATTGATTTTTGCCATTGAAAAACATGTTTTTCATATACCAGAAATGTTTGAAGCTACTGACTGAATGAAAGGAGCTGGCATCTCACTCTCTTTGAATCTTCTTTATCATGCTAGGATTAACAGGAAAAAGCTAAAAATTTCAGAATTGCACCGTGCAATGTGGAGATATTACTGTTTGTGCATTTACAATATTCATTGATTTTTGCCATTGAAAAACGTCCAGAAATGTTTGAAGCTACTGACTGAATGAAAGGAGCTGGCATCTCACTCTCTTTGAATCTTCTTTATCATGCTAGGATTAACAGGAAAAAGCTAAAAATTTCAGAATTGCACCTTGCAATGTGGAGATATTACTGTTTGTGCATTTACAATATTCATTGATTTTTGCCATTGAAAAACGTCCAGAAATGTTTGAAGCTACTGACTGAATGAAAGGAGCTGGCATCTCACTCTCTTTGAATCTTCTTTATCATGCTAGGATTAGCAGGAAAAAGCAAAAAATTTCAGAATTGCACCGTGCAATGTGGAGATATTACTGTTTGTGCATTTACAATATTCATTGATTTTTGCCATTGAAAAACATGTTTTTCATATACCAGAAATGTTTGAAGCTACTGACTGAATGTAAGGAGCTGGCATCTCACTCTCTTTGAATCTTCTTTATCATGCTAGGATTAGCAGGAAAAAGCTAAAAATTTCAGAATTGCACCGTGCAATGTGGAGATATTACTGTTTGTGCATTTACAATATTCATTGATTTTTGCCATTGAAAAACATGTTTTTCATATACCAGAAATGTTTGAAGCTACTGACTGAATGAAAGGAGCTGGCATCTCACTCTCTTTGAATCTTCTTTATCATGCTAGGATTAACAGGAAAAAGCTAAAAATTTCAGAATTGCACCTTGCAATGTGGAGATATTACTGTTTGTGCATTTACAATATTCATTGATTTTTGCCATTGAAAAACATGTTTTTCATATACCAGAAATGTTTGAAGCTACTGACTGAATGAAAGGAGCTGGCATCTCACTCTCTTTGAATCTTCTTTATCATGCTAGGATTAGCAGGAAAAAGCAAAAAATTTCAGAATTGCACCGTGCAATGTGGAGATATTACTGTTTGTGCATTTACAATATTCATTGATTTTTGCCATTGAAAAACATGTTTTTCATATACCAGAAATGTTTGAAGCTACTGACTGAATGAAAGGAGCTGGCATCTCACTCTATTTGAATCTTCTTTATCATGCTAGGATTAACAGGAAAAAGCTAAAAATTTCAGAATTGCACCTTGCAATGTGGAGATATTACTGTTTGTGCATTTACAATATTCATTGATTTTTGCCATTGAAAAACATGTTTTTCATATACCAGAAATGTTTGAAGCTACTGACTGAATGAAAGGAGCTGGCATCTCACTCTCTTTGAATCTTCTTTATCATGCTAGGATTAACAGGAAAAAGCAAAAAATTTCAGAATTGCACCTTGCAATGTGGAGATATTACTGTTTGTGCATTTACAATATTCATTGATTTTTGCCATTGAAAAACATGTTTTTCATATACCAGAAATGTTTGAAGCTACTGACTGAATGAAAGGAGCTGGCATCTCACTCTCTTTGAATCTTCTTTATCATGCTAGGATTAACAGGAAAAAGCTAAAAATTTCAGAATTGCACCGTGCAATGTGGAGATATTACTGTTTGTGCATTTACAATATTCATTGATTTTTGCCATTGAAAAACGAATCACCAGAAATGTTTGAAGCTACTGACTGAATGAAAGGAGCTGGCATCTCACTCTCTTTGAATCTTCTTTATCATGCTAGGATTAACAGGAAAAAGCTAAAAATTTCAGAATTGCACCTTGCAATGTAGAGATATTACTGTTTGTGCATTTACAATATTCATTGATTTTTGCCATTGAAAAACGTCCAGAAATGTTTGAAGCTACTGACTGAATGAAAGGAGCTGGCATCTCACTCTCTTTGAATCTTCTTTATCATGCTAGGATTAGCAGGAAAAAGCAAAAAATTTCAGAATTGCACCGTGCAATGTGGAGATATTACTGTTTGTGCATTTACAATATTCATTGATTTTTGCCATTGAAAAACATGTTTTTCATATACCAGAAATGTTTGAAGCTACTGACTGAATGAAAGGAGCTGGCATCTCACTCTCTTTGAATCTTCTTTATCATGCTAGGATTAGCAGGAAAAAGCTAAAAATTTCAGAATTGCACCGTGCAATGTGGAGATATTACTGTTTGTGCATTTACAATATTCATTGATTTTTGCCATTGAAAAACATGTTTTTCATATACCAGAAATGTTTGAAGCTACTGACTGAATGAAAGGAGCTGGCATCTCACTCTCTTTGAATCTTCTTTATCATGCTAGGATTAACAGGAAAAAGCTAAAAATTTCAGAATTGCACCTTGCAATGTGGAGATATTACTGTTTGTGCATTTACAATATTCATTGATTTTTGCCATTGAAAAACATGTTTTTCATATACCAGAAATGTTTGAAGCTACTGACTGAATGAAAGGAGCTGGCATCTCACTCTCTTTGAATCTTCTTTATCATGCTAGGATTAGCAGGAAAAAGCAAAAAATTTCAGAATTGCACCTTGCAATGTGGAGATATTACTGTTTGTGCATTTACAATATTCATTGATTTTTTGCCATTGAAAAACATGTTTTTCATATACCAGAAATGTTTGAAGCTACTGACTGAATGAAAGGAGCTGGCATCTCACTCTCTTTGAATCTTATTTATCATGCTAGGATTAGCAGGAAAAAGCTAAAAATTTCAGAATTGCACCTTGCAATGTGGAGATATTACTGTTTGTGCATTTACAATATTCATTGATTTTTGCCATTGAAAAACATGTTTTTCATATACCAGAAATGTTTGAAGCTACTGACTGAATGAAAGGAGCTGGCATCTCACTCTCTTTGAATCTTCTTTATCATGCTAGGATTAGCAGGAAAAAGCAAAAAATTTCAGAATTGCACCGTGCAATGTGGAGATATTACTGTTTGTGCATTTACAATATTCATTGATTTTTGCCATTGAAAAACATGTTTTTCATATACCAGAAATGTTTGAAGCTACTGACTGAATGAAAGGAGCTGGCATCTCACTCTCTTTGAATCTTCTTTATCATGCTAGGATTAGCAGGAAAAAGCTAAAAATTTCAGAATTGCACCTTGCAATGTGGAGATATTACTGTTTGTGCATTTACAATATTCATTGATTTTTGCCATTGAAAAACATGTTTTTCATATACCAGAAATGTTTGAAGCTACTGACTGAATGAAAGGAGCTGGCATCTCACTCTCTTTGAATCTTCTTTATCATGCTAGGATTAACAGGAAAAAGCAAAAAATTTCAGAATTGCACCTTGCAATGTGGAGATATTACTGTTTGTGCATTTACAATATTCATTGATTTTTGCCATTGAAAAACATGTTTTTCATATACCAGAAATGTTTGAAGCTACTGACTGAATGAAAGGAGCTGGCATCTCACTCTCTTTGAATCTTCTTTATCATGCTAGGATTAACAGGAAAAAGCTAAAAATTTCAGAATTGCACCGTGCAATGTGGAGATATTACTGTTTGTGCATTTACAATATTCATTGATTTTTGCCATTGAAAAACGTCCAGAAATGTTTGAAGCTACTGACTGAATGAAAGGAGCTGGCATCTCACTCTCTTTGAATCTTCTTTATCATGCTAGGATTAACAGGAAAAAGCTAAAAATTTCAGAATTGCACCTTGCAATGTGGAGATATTACTGTTTGTGCATTTACAATATTCATTGATTTTTGCCATTGAAAAACGTCCAGAAATGTTTGAAGCTACTGACTGAATGAAAGGAGCTGGCATCTCACTCTCTTTGAATCTTCTTTATCATGCTAGGATTAGCAGGAAAAAGCAAAAAATTTCAGAATTGCACCGTGCAATGTGGAGATATTACTGTTTGTGCATTTACAATATTCATTGATTTTTGCCATTGAAAAACATGTTTTTCATATACCAGAAATGTTTGAAGCTACTGACTGAATGTAAGGAGCTGGCATCTCACTCTCTTTGAATCTTCTTTATCATGCTAGGATTAGCAGGAAAAAGCTAAAAATTTCAGAATTGCACCGTGCAATGTGGAGATATTACTGTTTGTGCATTTACAATATTCATTGATTTTTGCCATTGAAAAACATGTTTTTCATATACCAGAAATGTTTGAAGCTACTGACTGAATGAAAGGAGCTGGCATCTCACTCTCTTTGAATCTTCTTTATCATGCTAGGATTAACAGGAAAAAGCTAAAAATTTCAGAATTGCACCTTGCAATGTGGAGATATTACTGTTTGTGCATTTACAATATTCATTGATTTTTGCCATTGAAAAACATGTTTTTCATATACCAGAAATGTTTGAAGCTACCGACTGAATGAAAGGAGCTGGCATCTCACTCTCTTTGAATCTTCTTTATCATGCTAGGATTAGCAGGAAAAAGCAAAAAATTTCAGAATTGCACCGTGCAATGTGGAGATATTACTGTTTGTGCATTTACAATATTCATTGATTTTTGCCATTGAAAAACATGTTTTTCATATACCAGAAATGTTTGAAGCTACTGACTGAATGTAAGGAGCTGGCATCTCACTCTCTTTGAATCTTCTTTATCATGCTAGGATTAGCAGGAAAAAGCTAAAAATTTCAGAATTGCACCGTGCAATGTGGAGATATTACTGTTTGTGCATTTACAATATTCATTGATTTTTGCCATTGAAAAACATGTTTTTCATATACCAGAAATGTTTGAAGCTACTGACTGAATGAAAGGAGCTGGCATCTCACTCTCTTTGAATCTTCTTTATCATGCTAGGATTAACAGGAAAAAGCTAAAAATTTCAGAATTGCACCTTGCAATGTGGAGATATTACTGTTTGTGCATTTACAATATTCATTGATTTTTGCCATTGAAAAACATGTTTTTCATATACCAGAAATGTTTGAAGCTACTGACTGAATGAAAGGAGCTGGCATCTCACTCTCTTTGAATCTTCTTTATCATGCTAGGATTAGCAGGAAAAAGCAAAAAATTTCAGAATTGCACCTTGCAATGTGGAGATATTACTGTTTGTGCATTTACAATATTCATTGATTTTTGCCATTGAAAAACATGTTTTTCATATACCAGAAATGTTTGAAGCTACTGACTGAATGAAAGGAGCTGGCATCTCACTGTCTTTGAATCTTCTTTATCATGCTAGGATTAGCAGGAAAAAGCAAAAAATTTCAGAATTGCACCGTGCAATGTGGAGATATTACTGTTTGTGCATTTACAATATTCATTGATTTTTGCCATTGAAAAACATGTTTTTCATATACCAGAAATGTTTGAAGCTACTGACTGAATGAAAGGAGCTGGCATCTCACTCTCTTTGAATCTTCTTTATCATGCTAGGATTAGCAGGAAAAAGCTAAAAATTTCAGAATTGCACCTTGCAATGTGGAGATATTACTGTTTGTGCATTTACAATATTCATTGATTTTTGCCATTGAAAAACATGTTTTTCATATACCAGAAATGTTTGAAGCTACTGACTGAATGAAAGGAGCTGGCATCTCACTCTCTTTGAATCTTCTTTATCATGCTAGGATTAGCAGGAAAAAGCAAAAAATTTCAGAATTGCACCGTGCAATGTGGAGATATTACTGTTTGTGCATTTACAATATTCATTGATTTTTGCCATTGAAAAACGTCCAGAAATGTTTGAAGCTACTGACTGAATGAAAGGAGCTGGCATCTCACTCTCTTTGAATCTTCTTTATCATGCTAGGATTAACAGGAAAAAGCTAAAAATTTCAGAATTGCACCGTGCAATGTGGAGATATTACTGTTTGTGCATTTACAATATTCATTGATTTTTGCCATTGAAAAACGTCCAGAAATGTTTGAAGCTACTGACTGAATGAAAGGAGCTGGCATCTCACTCTCTTTGAATCTTCTTTATCATGCTAGGATTAACAGGAAAAAGCTAAAAATTTTAGAATTGCACCTTGCAATGTGGAGATATTACTGTTTGTGCATTTACAATATTCATTGATTTTTGCCATTGAAAAACATGTTTTTCATATACCAGAAATGTTTGAAGCTACTGACTGAATGAAAGGAGCTGGCATCTCACTCTCTTTGAATCTTCTTTATCATGCTAGGATTAGCAGGAAAAAGCAAAAAATTTCAGAATTGCACCTTGCAATGTGGAGATATTACTGTTTGTGCATTTACAATATTCATTGATTTTTGCCATTGAAAAACGTCCAGAAATGTTTGAAGCTACTGACTGAATGAAAGGAGCTGGCATCTCACTCTCTTTGAATCTTCTTTATCATGCTAGGATTAACAGGAAAAAGCTAAAAATTTCAGAATTGCACCTTGCAATGTGGAGATATTACTGTTTGTGCATTTACAATATTCATTGATTTTTGCCATTGAAAAACATGTTTTTCATATACCAGAAATGTTTGAAGCTACTGACTGAATGAAAGGAGCTGGCATCTCACTCTCTTTGAATCTTCTTTATCATGCTAGGATTAACAGGAAAAAGCTAAAAATTTCAGAATTGCACCTTGCAATGTGGAGATATTACTGTTTGTGCATTTACAATATTCATTGATTTTTGCCATTGAAAAACATGTTTTTCATATACCAGAAATGTTTGAAGCTACTGACTGAATGAAAGGAGCTGGCATCTCACTCTCTTTGAATCTTCTTTATCATGCTAGGATTAGCAGGAAAAAGCAAAAAATTTCAGAATTGCACCTTGCAATGTGGAGATATTACTGTTTGTGCATTTACAATATTCATTGATTTTTGCCATTGAAAAACATGTTTTTCATATACCAGAAATGTTTGAAGCTACTGACTGAATGAAAGGAGCTGGCATCTCACTCTCTTTGAATCTTCTTTATCATGCTAGGATTAGCAGGAAAAAGCTAAAAATTTCAGAATTGCACCTTGCAATGTGGAGATATTACTGTTTGTGCATTTACAATATTCATTGATTTTTGCCATTGAAAAACATGTTTTTCATATACCAGAAATGTTTGAAGCTACTGACTGAATGAAAGGAGCTGGCATCTCACTCTCTTTGAATCTTCTTTATCATGCTAGGATTAGCAGGAAAAAGCAAAAAATTTCAGAATTGCACCGTGCAATGTGGAGATATTACTGTTTGTGCATTTACAATATTCATTGATTTTTGCCATTGAAAAACATGTTTTTCATATACCAGAAATGTTTGAAGCTACTGACTGAATGAAAGGAGCTGGCATCTCACTCTCTTTGAATCTTCTTTATCATGCTAGGATTAGCAGGAAAAAGCTAAAAATTTCAGAATTGCACCTTGCAATGTGGAGATATTACTGTTTGTGCATTTACAATATTCATTGATTTTTGCCATTGAAAAACATGTTTTTCATATACCAGAAATGTTTGAAGCTACTGACTGAATGAAAGGAGCTGGCATCTCACTCTCTTTGAATCTTCTTTATCATGCTAGGATTAACAGGAAAAAGCAAAAAATTTCAGAATTGCACCTTGCAATGTGGAGATATTACTGTTTGTGCATTTACAATATTCATTGATTTTTGCCATTGAAAAACATGTTTTTCATATACCAGAAATGTTTGAAGCTACTGACTGAATGAAAGGAGCTGGCATCTCACTCTTTGAATCTTCTTTATCATGCTAGGATTAACAGGAAAAAGCTAAAAATTTCAGAATTGCACCGTGCAATGTGGAGATATTACTGTTTGTGCATTTACAATATTCATTGATTTTTGCCATTGAAAAACGTCCAGAAATGTTTGAAGCTACTGACTGAATGAAAGGAGCTGGCATCTCACTCTCTTTGAATCTTCTTTATCATGCTAGGATTAACAGGAAAAAGCTAAAAATTTCAGAATTGCACCTTGCAATGTGGAGATATTACTGTTTGTGCATTTACAATATTCATTGATTTTTGCCATTGAAAAACGTCCAGAAATGTTTGAAGCTACTGACTGAATGAAAGGAGCTGGCATCTCACTCTCTTTGAATCTTCTTTATCATGCTAGGATTAGCAGGAAAAAGCAAAAAATTTCAGAATTGCACCGTGCAATGTGGAGATATTACTGTTTGTGCATTTACAATATTCATTGATTTTTGCCATTGAAAAACATGTTTTTCATATACCAGAAATGTTTGAAGCTACTGACTGAATGAAAGGAGCTGGCATCTCACTCTCTTTGAATCTTCTTTATCATGCTAGGATTAGCAGGAAAAAGCTAAAAATTTCAGAATTGCACCGTGCAATGTGGAGATATTACTGTTTGTGCATTTACAATATTCATTGATTTTTGCCATTGAAAAACATGTTTTTCATATACCAGAAATGTTTGAAGCTACTGACTGAATGAAAGGAGCTGGCATCTCACTCTCTTTGAATCTTCTTTATCATGCTAGGATTAACAGGAAAAAGCTAAAAATTTCAGAATTGCACCTTGCAATGTGGAGATATTACTGTTTGTGCATTTACAATATTCATTGATTTTTGCCATTGAAAAACATGTTTTTCATATACCAGAAATGTTTGAAGCTACTGACTGAATGAAAGGAGCTGGCATCTCACTCTCTTTGAATCTTCTTTATCATGCTAGGATTAGCAGGAAAAAGCAAAAAATTTCAGAATTGCACCTTGCAATGTGGAGATATTACTGTTTGTGCATTTACAATATTCATTGATTTTTGCCATTGAAAAACATGTTTTTCATATACCAGAAATGTTTGAAGCTACTGACTGAATGAAAGGAGCTGGCATCTCACTCTCTTTGAATCTTCTTTATCATGCTAGGATTAGCAGGAAAAAGCAAAAAATTTCAGAATTGCACCGTGCAATGTGGAGATATTACTGTTTGTGCATTTACAATATTCATTGATTTTTGCCATTGAAAAACATGTTTTTCATATACCAGAAATGTTTGAAGCTACTGACTGAATGAAAGGAGCTGGCATCTCACTCTCTTTGAATCTTCTTTATCATGCTAGGATTAGCAGGAAAAAGCTAAAAATTTCAGAATTGCACCTTGCAATGTGGAGATATTACTGTTTGTGCATTTACAATATTCATTGATTTTTGCCATTGAAAAACATGTTTTTCATATACCAGAAATGTTTGAAGCTACTGACTGAATGAAAACAGCTGGCATCTCACTCTCTTTGAATCTTCTTTATCATGCTAGGATTAGCAGGAAAAAGCAAAAAATTTCAGAATTGCACCGTGCAATGTGGAGATATTACTGTTTGTGCATTTACAATATTCATTGATTTTTGCCATTGAAAAACGTCCAGAAATGTTTGAAGCTACTGACTGAATGAAAGGAGCTGGCATCTCACTCTCTTTGAATCTTCTTTATCATGCTAGGATTAACAGGAAAAAGCTAAAAATTTCAGAATTGCACCGTGCAATGTGGAGATATTACTGTTTGTGCATTTACAATATTCATTGATTTTTGCCATTGAAAAACGTCCAGAAATGTTTGAAGCTACTGACTGAATGAAAGGAGCTGGCATCTCACTCTCTTTGAATCTTCTTTATCATGCTAGGATTAACAGGAAAAAGCTAAAAATTTCAGAATTGCACCTTGCAATGTGGAGATATTACTGTTTGTGCATTTACAATATTCATTGATTTTTGCCATTGAAAAACATGTTTTTCATATACCAGAAATGTTTGAAGCTACTGACTGAATGAAAGGAGCTGGCATCTCACTCTCTTTGAATCTTCTTTATCATGCTAGGATTAGCAGGAAAAAGCAAAAAATTTCAGAATTGCACCTTGCAATGTGTAGATATTACTGTTTGTGCATTTACAATATTCATTGATTTTTGCCATTGAAAAACGTCCAGAAATGTTTGAAGCTACTGACTGAATGAAAGGAGCTGGCATCTCACTCTCTTTGAATCTTCTTTATCATGCTAGGATTAGCAGGAAAAGGCAAAAAATTTCAGAATTGCACCGTGCAATGTGGAGATATTACTGTTTGTGCATTTACAATATTCATTGATTTTTGCCATTGAAAAACATGTTTTTCATATACCAGAAATGTTTGAAGCTACTGACTGAATGAAAGGAGCTGGCATCTCACTCTCTTTGAATCTTCTTTATCATGCTAGGATTAACAGGAAAAAGCTAAAAATTTCAGAATTGCACCTTGCAATGTGGAGATATTACTGTTTGTGCATTTACAATATTCATTGATTTTTGCCATTGAAAAACATGTTTTTCATATACCAGAAATGTTTGAAGCTACTGACTGAATGAAAGGAGCTGGCATCTCACTCTCTTTGAATCTTCTTTATCATGCTAGGATTAGCAGGAAAAAGCAAAAAATTTCAGAATTGCACCTTGCAATGTGGAGATATTACTGTTTGTGCATTTACAATATTCATTGATTTTTGCCATTGAAAAACATGTTTTTCATATACCAGAAATGTTTGAAGCTACTGACTGAATGAAAGGAGCTGGCATCTCACTCTCTTTGAATCTTCTTTATCATGCTAGGATTAGCAGGAAAAAGCTAAAAATTTCAGAATTGCACCTTGCAATGTGGAGATATTACTGTTTGTGCATTTACAATATTCATTGATTTTTGCCATTGAAAAACATGTTTTTCATATACCAGAAATGTTTGAAGCTACTGACTGAATGAAAGGAGCTGGCATCTCACTCTCTTTGAATCTTCTTTATCATGCTAGGATTAGCAGGAAAAAGCAAAAAATTTCAGAATTGCACCGTGCAATGTGGAGATATTACTGTTTGTGCATTTACAATATTCATTGATTTTTGCCATTGAAAAACATGTTTTTCATATACCAGAAATGTTTGAAGCTACTGACTGAATGAAAGGAGCTGGCATCTCACTCTCTTTGAATCTTCTTTATCATGCTAGGATTAGCAGGAAAAAGCTAAAAATTTCAGAATTGCACCTTGCAATGTGGAGATATTACTGTTTGTGCATTTAGAATATTCATTGATTTTTGCCATTGAAAAACATGTTTTTCATATACCAGAAATGTTTGAAGCTACTGACTGAATGAAAGGAGCTGGCATCTCACTCTCTTTGAATCTTCTTTATCATGCTAGGATTAACAGGAAAAAGCAAAAAATTTCAGAATTGCACCTTGCAATGTGGAGATATTACTGTTTGTGCATTTACAATATTCATTGATTTTTGCCATTGAAAAACATGTTTTTCATATACCAGAAATGTTTGAAGCTACTGACTGAATGAAAGGAGCTGGCATCTCACTCTCTTTGAATCTTCTTTATCATGCTAGGATTAACAGGAAAAAGCTAAAAATTTCAGAATTGCACCGTGCAATGTGGAGATATTACTGTTTGTGCATTTACAATATTCATTGATTTTTGCCATTGAAAAACGTCCAGAAATGTTTGAAGCTACTGACTGAATGAAAGGAGCTGGCATCTCACTCTCTTTGAATCTTCTTTATCATGCTAGGATTAACAGGAAAAAGCTAAAAATTTCAGAATTGCACCTTGCAATGTGGAGATATTACTGTTTGTGCATTTACAATATTCATTGATTTTTGCCATTGAAAAACGTCCAGAAATGTTTGAAGCTACTGACTGAATGAAAGGAGCTGGCATCTCACTCTCTTTGAATCTTCTTTATCATGCTAGGATTAGCAGGAAAAAGCAAAAAATTTCAGAATTGCACCGTGCAATGTGGAGATATTACTGTTTGTGCATTTACAATATTCATTGATTTTTGCCATTGAAAAACATGTTTTTCATATACCAGAAATGTTTGAAGCTACTGACTGAATGAAAGGAGCTGGCATCTCACTCTCTTTGAATCTTCTTTATCATGCTAGGATTAGCAGGAAAAAGCTAAAAATTTCAGAATTGCACCGTGCAATGTGGAGATATTACTGTTTGTGCATTTACAATATTCATTGATTTTTGCCATTGAAAAACATGTTTTTCATATACCAGAAATGTTTGAAGCTACTGACTGAATGAAAGGAGCTGGCATCTCACTCTCTTTGAATCTTCTTTATCATGCTAGGATTAACAGGAAAAAGCTAAAAATTTCAGAATTGCACCTTGCAATGTGGAGATATTACTGTTTGTGCATTTACAATATTCATTGATTTTTGCCATTGAAAAACATGTTTTTCATATACCAGAAATGTTTGAAGCTACTGACTGAATGAAAGGAGCTGGCATCTCACTCTCTTTGAATCTTCTTTATCATGCTAGGATTAGCAGGAAAAAGCAAAAAATTTCAGAATTGCACCTTGCAATGTGGAGATATTACTGTTTGTGCATTTACAATATTCATTGATTTTTGCCATTGAAAAACATGTTTTTCATATACCAGAAATGTTTGAAGCTACTGACTGAATGAAAGGAGCTGGCATCTCACTCTCTTTGAATCTTCTTTATCATGCTAGGATTAGCAGGAAAAAGCAAAAAATTTCAGAATTGCACCGTGCAATGTGGAGATATTACTGTTTGTGCATTTACAATATTCATTGATTTTTGCCATTGAAAAACATGTTTTTCATATACCAGAAATGTTTGAAGCTACTGACTGAATGAAAGGAGCTGGCATCTCACTCTCTTTGAATCTTCTTTATCATGCTAGGATTAGCAGGAAAAAGCTAAAAATTTCAGAATTGCACCTTGCAATGTGGAGATATTACTGTTTGTGCATTTACAATATTCATTGATTTTTGCCATTGAAAAACATGTTTTTCATATACCAGAAATGTTTGAAGCTACTGACTGAATGAAAGGAGCTGGCATCTCACTCTCTTTGAATCTTCTTTATCATGCTAGGATTAGCAGGAAAAAGCAAAAAATTTCAGAATTGCACCGTGCAATGTGTAGATATTACTGTTTGTGCATTTACAATATTCATTGATTTTTGCCATTGAAAAACGTCCAGAAATGTTTGAAGCTACTGACTGAATGAAAGGAGCTGGCATCTCACTCTCTTTGAATCTTCTTTATCATGCTAGGATTAACAGGAAAAAGCTAAAAATTTCAGAATTGCACCGTGCAATGTGGAGATATTACTGTTTGTGCATTTACAATATTCATTGATTTTTGCCATTGAAAAACGTCCAGAAATGTTTGAAGCTACTGACTGAATGAAAGGAGCTGGCATCTCACTCTCTTTGAATCTTCTTTATCATGCTAGGATTAACAGGAAAAAGCTAAAAATTTCAGAATTGCACCTTGCAATGTGGAGATATTACTGTTTGTGCATTTACAATATTCATTGATTTTTGCCATTGAAAAACATGTTTTTCATATACCAGAAATGTTTGACGCTACTGACTGAATGAAAGGAGCTGGCATCTCACTCTCTTTGAATCTTCTTTATCATGCTAGGATTAGCAGGAAAAAGCAAAAAATTTCAGAATTGCACCTTGCAATGTGGAGATATTACTGTTTGTGCATTTACAATATTCATTGATTTTTGCCATTGAAAAACGTCCAGAAATGTTTGAAGCTACTGACTGAATGAAAGGAGCTGGCATCTCACTCTCTTTGAATCTTCTTTATCATGCTAGGATTAACAGGAAAAAGCTAAAAATTTCAGAATTGCACCTTGCAATGTGGAGATATTACTGTTTGTGCATTTACAATATTCATTGATTTTTGCCATTGAAAAACATGTTTTTCATATACCAGAAATGTTTGAAGCTACTGACTGAATGAAAGGAGCTGGCATCTCACTCTCTTTGAATCTTCTTTATCATGCTAGGATTAGCAGGAAAAAGCAAAAAATTTCAGAATTGCACCTTGCAATGTGGAGATATTACTGTTTGTGCATTTACAATATTCATTGATTTTTGCCATTGAAAAACATGTTTTTCATATACCAGAAATGTTTGAAGCTACTGACTGAATGAAAGGAGCTGGCATCTCACTCTCTTTGAATCTTCTTTATCATGCTAGGATTAGCAGGAAAAAGCTAAAAATTTCAGAATTGCACCTTGCAATGTGGAGATATTACTGTTTGTGCATTTACAATATTCATTGATTTTTGCCATTGAAAAACATGTTTTTCATATACCAGAAATGTTTGAAGCTACTGACTGAATGAAAGGAGCTGGCATCTCACTCTCTTTGAATCTTCTTTATCATGCTAGGATTAGCAGGAAAAAGCAAAAAATTTCAGAATTGCACCGTGCAATGTGGAGATATTACTGTTTGTGCATTTACAATATTCATTGATTTTTGCCATTGAAAAACATGTTTTTCATATACCAGAAATGTTTGAAGCTACTGACTGAATGAAAGGAGCTGGCATCTCACTCTCTTTGAATCTTCTTTATCATGCTAGGATTAGCAGGAAAAAGCTAAAAATTTCAGAATTGCACCTTGCAATGTGGAGATATTACTGTTTGTGCATTTACAATATTCATTGATTTTTGCCATTGAAAAACATGTTTTTCATATACCAGAAATGTTTGAAGCTACTGACTGAATGAAAGGAGCTGGCATCTCACTCTCTTTGAATCTTCTTTATCATGCTAGGATTAACAGGAAAAAGCAAAAAATTTCAGAATTGCACCTTGCAATGTGGAGATATTACTGTTTGTGCATTTACAATATTCATTGATTTTTGCCATTGAAAAACATGTTTTTCATATACCAGAAATGTTTGAAGCTACTGACTGAATGAAAGGAGCTGGCATCTCACTCTCTTTGAATCTTCTTTATCATGCTAGGATTAACAGGAAAAAGCTAAAAATTTCAGAATTGCACCGTGCAATGTGGAGATATTACTGTTTGTGCATTTACAATATTCATTGATTTTTGCCATTGAAAAACGTCCAGAAATGTTTGAAGCTACTGACTGAATGAAAGGAGCTGGCATCTCACTCTCTTTGAATCTTCTTTATCATGCTAGGATTAACAGGAAAAAGCTAAAAATTTCAGAATTGCACCTTGCAATGTGGAGATATTACTGTTTGTGCATTTACAATATTCATTGATTTTTGCCATTGAAAAACGTCCAGAAATGTTTGAAGCTACTGACTGAATGAAAGGAGCTGGCATCTCACTCTCTTTGAATCTTCTTTATCATGCTAGGATTAGCAGGAAAAAGCAAAAAATTTCAGAATTGCACCGTGCAATGTGGAGATATTACTGTTTGTGCATTTACAATATTCATTGATTTTTGCCATTGAAAAACATGTTTTTCATATACCAGAAATGTTTGAAGCTACTGACTGAATGAAAGGAGCTGGCATCTCACTCTCTTTGAATCTTCTTTATCATGCTAGGATTAGCAGGAAAAAGCTAAAAATTTCAGAATTGCACCGTGCAATGTGGAGATATTACTGTTTGTGCATTTACAATATTCATTGATTTTTGCCATTGAAAAACATGTTTTTCATATACCAGAAATGTTTGAAGCTACTGACTGAATGAAAGGAGCTGGCATCTCACTCTCTTTGAATCTTCTTTATCATGCTAGGATTAACAGGAAAAAGCTAAAAATTTCAGAATTGCACCTTGCAATGTGGAGATATTACTGTTTGTGCATTTACAATATTCATTGATTTTTGCCATTGAAAAACATGTTTTTCATATACCAGAAATGTTTGAAGCTACTGACTGAATGAAAGGAGCTGGCATCTCACTCTCTTTGAATCTTCTTTATCATGCTAGGATTAGCAGGAAAAAGCAAAAAATTTCAGAATTGCACCTTGCAATGTGGAGATATTACTGTTTGTGCATTTACAATATTCATTGATTTTTGCCATTGAAAAACATGTTTTTCATATACCAGAAATGTTTGAAGCTACTGACTGAATGAAAGGAGCTGGCATCTCACTCTCTTTGAATCTTCTTTATCATGCTAGGATTAGCAGGAAAAAGCAAAAAATTTCAGAATTGCACCGTGCAATGTGGAGATATTACTGTTTGTGCATTTACAATATTCATTGATTTTTGCCATTGAAAAACATGTTTTTCATATACCAGAAATGTTTGAAGCTACTGACTGAATGAAAGGAGTTGGCATCTCACTCTCTTTGAATCTTCTTTATCATGCTAGGATTAGCAGGAAAAAGCTAAAAATTTCAGAATTGCACCTTGCAATGTGGAGATATTACTGTTTGTGCATTTACAATATTCATTGATTTTTGCCATTGAAAAACATGTTTTTCATATACCAGAAATGTTTGAAGCTACTGACTGAATGAAAGGAGCTGGCATCTCACTCTCTTTGAATCTTCTTTATCATGCTAGGATTAGCAGGAAAAAGCAAAAAATTTCAGAATTGCACCGTGCAATGTGTAGATATTACTGTTTGTGCATTTACAATATTCATTGATTTTTGCCATTGAAAAACGTCCAGAAATGTTTGAAGCTACTGACTGAATGAAAGGAGCTGGCATCTCACTCTCTTTGAATCTTCTTTATCATGCTAGGATTAACAGGAAAAAGCTAAAAATTTCAGAATTGCACCGTGCAATGTGGAGATATTACTGTTTGTGCATTTACAATATTCATTGATTTTTGCCATTGAAAAACGTCCAGAAATGTTTGAAGCTACTGACTGAATGAAAGGAGCTGGCATCTCACTCTCTTTGAATCTTCTTTATCATGCTAGGATTAACAGGAAAAAGCTAAAAATTTCAGAATTGCACCTTGCAATGTGGAGATATTACTGTTTGTGCATTTACAATATTCATTGATTTCTGCCATTGAAAAACATGTTTTTCATATACCAGAAATGTTTGACGCTACTGACTGAATGAAAGGAGCTGGCATCTCACTCTCTTTGAATCTTCTTTATCATGCTAGGATTAGCAGGAAAAAGCAAAAAATTTCAGAATTGCACCTTGCAATGTGGAGATATTACTGTTTGTGCATTTACAATATTCATTGATTTTTGCCATTGAAAAACGTCCAGAAATGTTTGAAGCTACTGACTGAATGAAAGGAGCTGGCATCTCACTCTCTTTGAATCTTCTTTATCATGCTAGGATTAGCAGGAAAAAGCAAAAAATTTCAGAATTGCACCGTGCAATGTGGAGATATTACTGTTTGTGCATTTACAATATTCATTGATTTTTGCCATTGAAAAACATGTTTTTCATATACCAGAAATGTTTGAAGCTACTGACTGAATGAAAGGAGCTGGCATCTCACTCTCTTTGAATCTTCTTTATCATGCTAGGATTAACAGGAAAAAGCTAAAAATTTCAGAATTGCACCTTGCAATGTGGAGATATTACTGTTTGTGCATTTACAATATTCATTGATTTTTGCCATTGAAAAACATGTTTTTCATATACCAGAAATGTTTGAAGCTACTGACTGAATGAAAGGAGCTGGCATCTCACTCTCTTTGAATCTTCTTTATCATGCTAGGATTAACAGGAAAAAGCTAAAAATTTCAGAATTGCACCGTGCAATGTGGAGATATTACTGTTTGTGCATTTACAATATTCATTGATTTTTGCCATTGAAAAACGTCCAGAAATGTTTGAAGCTACTGACTGAATGAAAGGAGCTGGCATCTCACTCTCTTTGAATCTTCTTTATCATGCTAGGATTAACAGGAAAAAGCTAAAAATTTCAGAATTGCACCTTGCAATGTGGAGATATTACTGTTTGTGCATTTACAATATTCATTGATTTTTGCCATTGAAAAACATGTTTTTCATATACCAGAAATGTTTGAAGCTACTGACTGAATGAAAGGAGCTGGCATCTCACTCTCTTTGAATCTTCTTTATCATGCTAGGATTAGCAGGAAAAAGCAAAAAATTTCAGAATTGCACCGTGCAATGTGTAGATATTACTGTTTGTGCATTTACAATATTCATTGATTTTTGCCATTGAAAAACGTCCAGAAATGTTTGAAGCTACTGACTGAATGAAAGGAGCTGGCATCTCACTCTCTTTGAATCTTCTTTATCATGCTAGGATTAACAGGAAAAAGCTAAAAATTTCAGAATTGCACCGTGCAATGTGGAGATATTACTGTTTGTGCATTTACAATATTCATTGATTTTTGCCATTGAAAAACGTCCAGAAATGTTTGAAGCTACTGACTGAATGAAAGGAGCTGGCATCTCACTCTCTTTGAATCTTCTTTATCATGCTAGGATTAACAGGAAAAAGCTAAAAATTTCAGAATTGCACCTTGCAATGTGGAGATATTACTGTTTGTGCATTTACAATATTCATTGATTTTTGCCATTGAAAAACATGTTTTTCATATACCAGAAATGTTTGAAGCTACTGACTGAATGAAAGGAGCTGGCATCTCACTCTCTTTGAATCTTCTTTATCATGCTAGGATTAGCAGGAAAAAGCAAAAAATTTCAGAATTGCACCTTGCAATGTGGAGATATTACTGTTTGTGCATTTACAATATTCATTGATTTTTGCCATTGAAAAACGTCCAGAAATGTTTGAAGCTACTGACTGAATGAAAGGAGCTGGCATCTCACTCTCTTTGAATCTTCTTTATCATGCTAGGATTAGCAGGAAAAAGCAAAAAATTTCAGAATTGCACCGTGCAATGTGGAGATATTACTGTTTGTGCATTTACAATATTCATTGATTTTTGCCATTGAAAAACATGTTTTTCATATACCAGAAATGTTTGAAGCTACTGACTGAATGAAAGGAGCTGGCATCTCACTCTCTTTGAATCTTCTTTATCATGCTAGGATTAACAGGAAAAAGCTAAAAATTTCAGAATTGCACCTTGCAATGTGGAGATATTACTGTTTGTGCATTTACAATATTCATTGATTTTTGCCATTGAAAAACATGTTTTTCATATACCAGAAATGTTTGAAGCTACTGACTGAATGAAAGGAGCTGGCATCTCACTCTCTTTGAATCTTCTTTATCATGCTAGGATTAACAGGAAAAAGCAAAAAATTTCAGAATTGCACCTTGCAATGTGGAGATATTACTGTTTGTGCATTTACAATATTCATTGATTTTTGCCATTGAAAAACATGTTTTTCATATACCAGAAATGTTTGAAGCTACTGACTGAATGAAAGGAGCTGGCATCTCACTCTCTTTGAATCTTCTTTATCATGCTAGGATTAACAGGAAAAAGCTAAAAATTTCAGAATTGCACCGTGCAATGTGAAGATATTACTGTTTGTGCATTTACAATATTCATTGATTTTTGCCATTGAAAAACGTCCAGAAATGTTTGAAGCTACTGACTGAATGAAAGGAGCTGGCATCTCACTCTCTTTGAATCTTCTTTATCATGCTAGGATTAACAGGAAAAAGCTAAAAATTTCAGAATTGCACCTTGCAATGTGGAGATATTACTGTTTGTGCATTTACAATATTCATTGATTTTTGCCATTGAAAAACATGTTTTTCATATACCAGAAATGTTTGAAGCTACTGACTGAATGAAAGGAGCTGGCATCTCACTCTCTTTGAATCTTCTTTATCATGCTAGGATTAGCAGGAAAAAGCAAAAAATTTCAGAATTGCACCGTGCAATGTGGAGATATTACTGTTTGTGCATTTACAATATTCATTGATTTTTGCCATTGAAAAACGTCCAGAAATGTTTGAAGCTACTGACTGAATGAAAGGAGCTGGCATCTCACTCTCTTTGAATCTTCTTTATCATGCTAGGATTAACAGGAAAAAGCTAAAAATTTCAGAATTGCACCGTGCAATGTGGAGATATTACTGTTTGTGCATTTACAATATTCATTGATTTTTGCCATTGAAAAACGTTTTTCATATACCAGAAATGTTTGAAGCTACTGACTGAATGAAAGGAGCTGGCATCTCACTCTCTTTGAATCTTCTTTATCATGCTAGGATTAACAGGAAAAAGCTAAAAATTTCAGAATTGCACCGTGCAATGTGGAGATATTACTGTTTGTGCATTTACAATATTCATTGATTTTTGCCATTGAAAAACGTCCAGAAATGTTTGAAGCTACTGACTGAATGAAAGGAGCTGGCATCTCACTCTCTTTGAATCTTCTTTATCATGCTAGGATTAACAGGAAAAAGCTAAAAATTTCAGAATTGCACCGTGCAATGTGGAGATATTACTGTTTGTGCATTTACAATATTCATTGATTTTTGCCATTGAAAAACATGTTTTTCATATACCAGAAATGTTTGAAGCTACTGACTGAATGAAAGGAGCTGGCATCTCACTCTCTTTGAATCTTCTTTATCATGCTAGGATTAACAGGAAAAAGCTAAAAATTTCAGAATTGCACCTTGCAATGTGGAGATATTACTGTTTGTGCATTTACAATATTCATTGATTTTTGCCATTGAAAAACATGTTTTTCATATACCAGAAATGTTTGAAGCTACTGACTGAATGAAAGGAGCTGGCATCTCACTCTCTTTGAATCTTCTTTATCATGCTAGGATTAACAGGAAAAAGCAAAAAATTTCAGAATTGCACCTTGCAATGTGGAGATATTACTGTTTGTGCATTTACAATATTCATTGATTTTTGCCATTGAAAAACATGTTTTTCATATACCAGAAATGTTTGAAGCTACTGACTGAATGAAAGGAGCTGGCATCTCACTCTCTTTGAATCTTCTTTATCATGCTAGGATTAACAGGAAAAAGCTAAAAATTTCAGAATTGCACCGTGCAATGTGGAGATATTACTGTTTGTGCATTTACAATATTCATTGATTTTTGCCATTGAAAAACATGTTTTTCATATACCAGAAATGTTTGAAGCTACTGACTGAATGAAAGGAGCTGGCATCTCACTCTCTTTGAATCTTCTTTATCATGCTAGGATTAACAGGAAAAAGCAAAAAATTTCAGAATTGCACCTTGCAATGTGGAGATATTACTGTTTGTGCATTTACAATATTCATTGATTTTTGCCATTGAAAAACATGTTTTTCATATACCAGAAATGTTTGAAGCTACTGACTGAATGAAAGGAGCTGGCATCTCACTCTCTTTGAATCTTCTTTATCATGCTAGGATTAACAGGAAAAAGCTAAAAATTTCAGAATTGCACCGTGCAATGTGGAGATATTACTGTTTGTGCATTTACAATATTCATTGATTTTTGCCATTGAAAAACATGTTTTTCATATACCAGAAATGTTTGAAGCTACTGACTGAATGAAAGGAGCTGGCATCTCACTCTCTTTGAATCTTCTTTATCATGCTAGGATTAGCAGGAAAAAGCAAAAAATTTCAGAATTGCACCTTGCAATGTGGAGATATTACTGTTTGTGCATTTACAATATTCATTGATTTTTGCCATTGAAAAACATGTTTTTCATATACCAGAAATGTTTGAAGCTACTGACTGAATGAAAGGAGCTGGCATCTCACTCTCTTTGAATCTTCTTTATCATGCTAGGATTAGCAGGAAAAAGCAAAAAATTTCAGAATTGCACCGTGCAATGTGGAGATATTACTGTTTGAGCATTTACAATATTCATTGATTTTTGCCATTGAAAAACGTCCAGAAATGTTTGAAGCTACTGACTGAATGAAAGGAGCTGGCATCTCACTCTCTTTGAATCTTCTTTATCATGCTAGGATTAGCAGGAAAAAGCAAAAAATTTCAGAATTGCACCGTGCAATGTGGAGATATTACTGTTTGTGCATTTACAATATTCATTGATTTTTGCCATTGAAAAACATGTTTTTCATATACCAGAAATGTTTGAAGCTACTGACTGAATGAAAGGAGCTGGCATCTCACTCTCTTTGAATCTTCTTTATCATGCTAGGATTAACAGGAAAAAGCTAAAAATTTCAGAATTGCACCGTGCAATGTGGAGATATTACTGTTTGTGCATTTACAATATTCATTGATTTTTGCCATTGAAAAACGTCCAGAAATGTTTGAAGCTACTGACTGAATGAAAGGAGCTGGCATCTCACTCTCTTTGAATCTTCTTTATCATGCTAGGATTAACAGGAAAAAGCTAAAAATTTCAGAATTGCACCGTGCAATGTGGAGATATTACTGTTTGTGCATTTACAATATTCATTGATTTTTGCCATTGAAAAACATGTTTTTCATATACCAGAAATGTTTGAAGCTACTGACTGAATGAAAGGAGCTGGCATCTCACTCTCTTTGAATCTTCTTTATCATGCTAGGATTAGCAGGAAAAAGCAAAAAATTTCAGAATTGCACCGTGCAATGTGGAGATATTACTGTTTGTGCATTTACAATATTCATTGATTTTTGCCATTGAAAAACATGTTTTTCATATACCAGAAATGTTTGAAGCTACTGACTGAATGAAAGGAGCTGGCATCTCACTCTCTTTGAATCTTCTTTATCATGCTAGGATTAGCAGGAAAAAGCAAAAAATTTCAGAATTGCACCGTGCAATGTGGAGATATTACTGTTTGTGCATTTACAATATTCATTGATTTTTGCCATTGAAAAACGTCCAGAAATGTTTGAAGCTACTGACTGAATGAAAGGAGCTGGCATCTCACTCTCTTTGAATCTTCTTTATCATGCTAGGATTAGCAGGAAAAAGCAAAAAATTTCAGAATTGCACCGTGCAATGTGGAGATATTACTGTTTGTGCATTTACAATATTCATTGATTTTTGCCATTGAAAAACATGTTTTTCATATACCAGAAATGTTTGAAGCTACTGACTGAATGAAAGGAGCTGGCATCTCACTCTCTTTGAATCTTCTTTATCATGCTAGGATTAACAGGAAAAAGCTAAAAATTTCAGAATTGCACCGTGCAATGTGGAGATATTACTGTTTGTGCATTTACAATATTCATTGATTTTTGCCATTGAAAAACATGTTTTTCATATACCAGAAATGTTTGAAGCTACTGACTGAATGAAAGGAGCTGGCATCTCACTCTCTTTGAATCTTCTTTATCATGCTAGGATTAGCAGGAAAAAGCAAAAAATTTCAGAATTGCACCTTGCAATGTGGAGATATTACTGTTTGTGCATTTACAATATTCATTGATTTTTGCCATTGAAAAACGTCCAGAAATGTTTGAAGCTACTGACTGAATGAAAGGAGCTGGCATCTCACTCTCTTTGAATCTTCTTTATCATGCTAGGATTAGCAGGAAAAAGCAAAAAATTTCAGAATTGCACTGTGCAATGTGGAGATATTACTGTTTGTGCATTCACAATATTCATTGATTTTTGCCATTGAAAAACATGTTTTTCATATACCAGAAATGTTTGAAGCTACTGACTGAATGAAAGGAGCTGGCATCTCACTCTCTTTGAATCTTCTTTATCATGCTAGGATTAACAGGAAAAAGCTAAAAATTTCAGAATTGCACCGTGCAATGTGGAGATATTACTGTTTGTGCATTTACAATATTCATTGATTTTTGCCATTGAAAAACATGTTTTTCATATACCAGAAATGTTTGAAGCTACTGACTGAATGAAAGGAGCTGGCATCTCACTCTCTTTGAATCTTCTTTATCATGCTAGGATTAGCAGGAAAAAGCAAAAAATTTCAGAATTGCACCTTGCAATGTGGAGATATTACTGTTTGTGCATTTACAATATTCATTGATTTTTGCCATTGAAAAACATGTTTTTCATATACCAGAAATGTTTGAAGCTACTGACTGAATGAAAGGAGCTGGCATCTCACTCTCTTTGAATCTTCTTTATCATGCTAGGAGTAACAGGAAAAAGCTAAAAATTTCAGAATTGCACCGTGCAATGTGGAGATATTACTGTTTGTGCATTTACAATATTCATTGATTTTTGCCATTGAAAAACGTCCAGAAATGTTTGAAGCTACTGACTGAATGAAAGGAGCTGGCATCTCACTCTCTTTGAATCTTCTTTATCATGCTAGGATTAGCAGGAAAAAGCAAAAAATTTCAGAATTGCACCGTGCAATGTGGAGATATTACTGTTTGTGCATTTACAATATTCATTGATTTTTGCCATTGAAAAACATGTTTTTCATATACCAGAAATGTTTGAAGCTACTGACTGAATGAAAGGAGCTGGCATCTCACTCTCTTTGAATCTTCTTTATCATGCTAGGATTAACAGGAAAAAGCTAAAAATTTCAGAATTGCACCGTGCAATGTGGAGATATTACTGTTTGTGCATTTACAATATTCATTGATTTTTGCCATTGAAAAACATGTTTTTCATATACCAGAAATGTTTGAAGCTACTGACTGAATGAAAGGAGCTGGCATCTCACTCTCTTTGAATCTTCTTTATCATGCTAGGATTAGCAGGAAAAAGCAAAAAATTTCAGAATTGCACCTTGCAATGTGGAGATATTACTGTTTGTGCATTTACAATATTCATTGATTTTTGCCATTGAAAAACGTCCAGAAATGTTTGAAGCTACTGACTGAATGAAAGGAGCTGGCATCTCACTCTCTTTGAATCTTCTTTATCATGCTAGGATTAGCAGGAAAAAGCAAAAAATTTCAGAATTGCACCGTGCAATGTGGAGATATTACTGTTTGTGCATTTACAATATTCATTGATTTTTGCCATTGAAAAACATGTTTTCAATATACCAGAAATGTTTGAAGCTACTGGCTGAATGAAAGGAGCTGGCATCTCACTCTCTTTGAATCTTCTTTATCATGCTAGGATTAACAGGAAAAAGCTAAAAATTTCAGAATTGCACCGTGCAATGTGGAGATATTACTGTTTGTGCATTTACAATATTCATTGATTTTTGCCATTGAAAAACATGTTTTTCATATACCAGAAATGTTTGAAGCTACTGACTGAATGAAAGGAGCTGGCATCTCACTCTCTTTGAATCTTCTTTATCATGCTAGGATTAGCAGGAAAAAGCAAAAAATTTCAGAATTGCACCGTGCAATGTGGAGATATTACTGTTTGTGCATTTACAATATTCATTGATTTTTGCCATTGAAAAACATGTTTTTCATATACCAGAAATGTTTGAAGCTACTGACTGAATGAAAGGAGCTGGCATCTCACTCTCTTTGAATCTTCTTTATCATGCTAGGATTAACAGGAAAAAGCTAAAAATTTCAGAATTGCACCGTGCAATGTGGAGATATTACTGTTTGTGCATTTACAATATTCATTGATTTTTGCCATTGAAAAACATGTTTTTCATATACCAGAAATGTTTGAAGCTACTGACTGAATGAAAGGAGCTGGCATCTCACTCTCTTTGAATCTTCTTTATCATGCTAGGATTAACAGGAAAAAGCTAAAAATTTCAGAATTGCACCTTGCAATGTGGAGATATTACTGTTTGTGCATTTACAATATTCATTGATTTTTGCCATTGAAAAACATGTTTTTCATATACCAGAAATGTTTGAAGCTACTGACTGAATGAAAGGAGCTGGCATCTCACTCTCTTTGAATCTTCTTTATCATGCTAGGATTAGCAGGAAAAAGCTAAAAATTTCAGAATTGCACCGTGCAATGTGGAGATATTACTGTTTGTGCATTTACAATATTCATTGATTTTTGCCATTGAAAAACATGTTTTTCATATACCAGAAATGTTTGAAGCTACTGACTGAATGAAAGGAGCTGGCATCTCACTCTCTTTGAATCTTCTTTATCATGCTAGGATTAACAGGAAAAAGCTAAAAATTTCAGAATTGCACCGTGCAATGTGGAGATATTACTGTTTGTGCATTTACAATATTCATTGATTTTTGCCATTGAAAAACATGTTTTTCATATACCAGAAATGTTTGAAGCTACTGACTGAATGAAAGGAGCTGGCATCTCACTCTCTTTGAATCTTCTTTATCATGCTAGGATTAACAGGAAAAAGCAAAAAATTTCAGAATTGCACCTTGCAATGTGGAGATATTACTGTTTGTGCATTTACAATATTCATTGATTTTTGCCATTGAAAAACATGTTTTTCATATACCAGAAATGTTTGAAGCTACTGACTGAATGAAAGGAGCTGGCATCTCACTCTCTTTGAATCTTCTTTATCATGCTAGGATTAGCAGGAAAAAGCTAAAAATTTCAGAATTGCACCTTGCAATGTGGAGATATTACTGTTTGTGCATTTACAATATTCATTGATTTTTGCCATTGAAAAACGTCCAGAAATGTTTGAAGCTACTGACTGAATGAAAGGAGCTGGCATCTCACTCTCTTTGAATCTTCTTTATCATGCTAGGATTAACAGGAAAAAGCTAAAATTTCAGAATTGCACCTTGCAATGTGGAGATATTACTGTTTGTGCATTTACAATATTCATTGATTTTTGCCATTGAAAAACATGTTTTTCATATACCAGAAATGTTTGAAGCTACTGACTGAATGAAAGGAGCTGGCATCTCACTCTCTTTGAATCTTCTTTATCATGCTAGGATTAACAGGAAAAAGCTAAAAATTTCAGAATTGCACCGTGCAATGTGGAGATATTACTGTTTGTGCATTTACAATATTCATTGATTTTTGCCATTGAAAAACGTCCAGAAATGTTTGAAGCTACTGACTGAATGAAAGGAGCTGGCATCTCACTCTCTTTGAATCTTCTTTATCATGCTAGGATTAACAGGAAAAAGCTAAAAATTTCAGAATTGCACCTTGTAATGTGGAGATATTACTGTTTGTGCATTTACAATATTCATTGATTTTTGCCATTGAAAAACATGTTTTTCATATACCAGAAATGTTTGAAGCTACTGACTGAATGAAAGGAGCTGGCATCTCACTCTCTTTGAATCTTCTTTATCATGCTAATATTAGCAGGAAAAAGCAAAAAATTTCAGAATTGCACCGTGCAATGTGGAGATATTACTGTTTGTGCATTTACAATATTCATTGATTTTTGCCATTGAAAAACATGTTTTTCATATACCAGAAATGTTTGAAGCTACTGACTGAATGAAAGGAGCTGGCATCTCACTCTCTTTGAATCTTCTTTATCATGCTAGGATTAACAGGAAAAAGCAAAAAATTTCAGAATTGCACCTTGCAATGTGGAGATATTACTGTTTGTGCATTTACAATATTCATTGATTTTTGCCATTGAAAAACATGTTTTTCATATACCAGAAATGTTTGAAGCTACTGACTGAATGAAAGGAGCTGGCATCTCACTCTCTTTGAATCTTCTTTATCATGCTAGGATTAACAGGAAAAAGCTAAAAATTTCAGAATTGCACCGTGCAATGTGGAGATATTACTGTTTGTGCATTTACAATATTCATTGATTTTTGCCATTGAAAAACATGTTTTTCATATACCAGAAATGTTTGAAGCTACTGACTGAATGAAAGGAGCTGGCATCTCACTCTCTTTGAATCTTCTTTATCATGCTAGGATTAACAGGAAAAAGCAAAAAATTTCAGAATTGCACCGTGCAATGTGGAGATATTACTGTTTGTGCATTTACAATATTCATTGATTTTTGCCATTGAAAAACATGTTTTTCATATACCAGAAATGTTTGAAGCTACTGACTGAATGAAAGGAGCTGGCATCTCACTCTCTTTGAATCTTCTTTATCATGCTAGGATTAGCAGGAAAAAGCAAAAAATTTCAGAATTGCACCTTGCAATGTGGAGATATTACTGTTTGTGCATTTACAATATTCATTGATTTTTGCCATTGAAAAACGTCCAGAAATGTTTGAAGCTACTGACTGAATGAAAGGAGCTGGCATCTCACTCTCTTTGAATCTTCTTTATCATGCTAGGATTAGCAGGAAAAAGCAAAAAATTTCAGAATTGCACCGTGCAATGTGGAGATATTACTGTTTGTGCATTTACAATATTCATTGATTTTTGCCATTGAAAAACATGTTTTTCATATACCAGAAATGTTTGAAGCTACTGACTGAATGAAAGGAGCTGGCATCTCACTCTCTTTGAATCTTCTTTATCATGCTAGGATTAACAGGAAAAAGCTAAAAATTTCAGAATTGCACCGTGCAATGTGGAGATATTACTGTTTGCGCATTTACAATATTCATTGATTTTTGCCATTGAAAAACATGTTTTTCATATACCAGAAATGTTTGAAGCTACTGACTGAATGAAAGGAGCTGGCATCTCACTCTCTTTGAATCTTCTTTATCATGCTAGGATTAACAGGAAAAAGCTAAAAATTTCAGAATTGCACCTTGCAATGTGGAGATATTACTGTTTGTGCATTTACAATATTCATTGATTTTTGCCATTGAAAAACATGTTTTTCATATACCAGAAATGTTTGAAGCTACTGACTGAATGAAAGGAGCTGGCATCTCACTCTCTTTGAATCTTCTTTATCATGCTAGGATTAGCAGGAAAAAGCAAAAAATTTCAGAATTGCACCTTGCAATGTGGAGATATTACTGTTTGTGCATTTACAATATTCATTGATTTTTGCCATTGAAAAACATGTTTTTCATATACCAGAAATGTTTGAAGCTACTGACTGAATGAAAGGAGCTGGCATCTCACTCTCTTTGAATCTTCTTTATCATGCTAGGATTAACAGGAAAAAGCAAAAAATTTCAGAATTGCACCTTGCAATGTGGAGATATTACTGTTTGTGCATTTACAATATTCATTGATTTTTGCCATTGAAAAACGTCCAGAAATGTTTGAAGCTACTGACTGAATGAAAGGAGCTGGCATCTCACTCTCTTTGAATCTTCTTTATCATGCTAGGATTAGCAGGAAAAAGCAAAAAATTTCAGAATTGCACCGTGCAATGTGGAGATATTACTGTTTGTGCATTTACAATATTCATTGATTTTTGCCATTGAAAAACATGTTTTTCATATACCAGAAATGTTTGAAGCTACTGACTGAATGAAAGGAGCTGGCATCTCACTCTCTTTGAATCTTCTTTATCATGCTAGGATTAACAGGAAAAAGCTAAAAATTTCAGAATTGCACCTTGCAATGTGGAGATATTACTGTTTGTGCATTTACAATATTCATTGATTTTTGCCATTGAAAAACATGTTTTTCATATACCAGAAATGTTTGAAGCTACTGACTGAATGAAAGGAGCTGGCATCTCACTCTCTTTGAATCTTCTTTATCATGCTAGGATTAGCAGGAAAAAGCAAAAAATTTCAGAATTGCACCTTGCAATGTGGAGATATTACTGTTTGTGCATTTACAATATTCATTGATTTTTGCCATTGAAAAACATGTTTTTCATATACCAGAAATGTTTGAAGATACTGACTGAATGAAAGGAGCTGGCATCTCACTCTCTTTGAATCTTCTTTATCATGCTAGGATTAACAGGAAAAAGCAAAAAATTTCAGAATTGCACCTTGCAATGTGGAGATATTACTGTTTGTGCATTTACAATATTCATTGATTTTTGCCATTGAAAAACGTCCAGAAATGTTTGAAGCTACTGACTGAATGAAAGGAGCTGGCATCTCACTCTCTTTGAATCTTCTTTATCATGCTAGGATTAGCAGGAAAAAGCAAAAAATTTCAGAATTGCACCGTGCAATGTGGAGATATTACTGTTTGTGCATTTACAATATTCATTGATTTTTGCCATTGAAAAACATGTTTTTCATATACCAGAAATGTTTGAAGCTACTGGCTGAATGAAAGGAGCTGGCATCTCACTCTCTTTGAATCTTCTTTATCATGCTAGGATTAACAGGAAAAAGCTAAAAATTTCAGAATTGCACCGTGCAATGTGGAGATATTACTGTTTGTGCATTTACAATATTCATTGATTTTTGCCATTGAAAAACATGTTTTTCATATACCAGAAATGTTTGAAGCTACTGACTGAATGAAAGGAGCTGGCATCTCACTCTCTTTGAATCTTCTTTATCATGCTAGGATTAGCAGGAAAAAGCAAAAAATTTCAGAATTGCACCGTGCAATGTGGAGATATTACTGTTTGTGCATTTACAATATTCATTGATTTTTGCCATTGAAAAACATGTTTTTCATATACCAGAAATGTTTGAAGCTACTGACTGAATGAAAGGAGCTGGCATCTCACTCTCTTTGAATCTTCTTTATCATGCTAGGATTAACAGGAAAAAGCTAAAAATTTCAGAATTGCACCGTGCAATGTGGAGATATTACTGTTTGTGCATTTACAATATTCATTGATTTTTGCCATTGAAAAACATGTTTTTCATATACCAGAAATGTTTGAAGCTACTGACTGAATGAAAGGAGCTGGCATCTCACTCTCTTTGAATCTTCTTTATCATGCTAGGATTAACAGGAAAAAGCTAAAAATTTCAGAATTGCACCTTGCAATGTGGAGATATTACTGTTTGTGCATTTACAATATTCATTGATTTTTGCCATTGAAAAACATGTTTTTCATATACCAGAAATGTTTGAAGCTACTGACTGAATGAAAGGAGCTGGCATCTCACTCTCTTTGAATCTTCTTTATCATGCTAGGATTAGCAGGAAAAAGCTAAAAATTTCAGAATTCCACCGTGCAATGTGGAGATATTACTGTTTGTGCATTTACAATATTCATTGATTTTTGCCATTGAAAAACATGTTTTTCATATACCAGAAATGTTTGAAGCTACTGACTGAATGAAAGGAGCTGGCATCTCACTCTCTTTGAATCTTCTTTATCATGCTAGGATTAACAGGAAAAAGCTAAAAATTTCAGAATTGCACCGTGCAATGTGGAGATATTACTGTTTGTGCATTTACAATATTCATTGATTTTTGCCATTGAAAAACATGTTTTTCATATACCAGAAATGTTTGAAGCTACTGACTGAATGAAAGGAGCTGGCATCTCACTCTCTTTGAATCTTCTTTATCATGCTAGGATTAACAGGAAAAAGCAAAAAATTTCAGAATTGCACCTTGCAATGTGGAGATATTACTGTTTGTGCATTTACAATATTCATTGATTTTTGCCATTGAAAAACATGTTTTTCATATACCAGAAATGTTTGAAGCTACTGACTGAATGAAAGGAGCTGGCATCTCACTCTCTTTGAATCTTCTTTATCATGCTAGGATTAGCAGGAAAAAGCTAAAAATTTCAGAATTGCACCTTGCAATGTGGAGATATTACTGTTTGTGCATTTACAATATTCATTGATTTTTGCCATTGAAAAACGTCCAGAAATGTTTGAAGCTACTGACTGAATGAAAGGAGCTGGCATCTCACTCTCTTTGAATCTTCTTTATCATGCTAGGATTAACAGGAAAAAGCTAAAAATTTCAGAATTGCACCTTGCAATGTGGAGATATTACTGTTTGTGCATTTACAATATTCATTGATTTTTGCCATTGAAAAACATGTTTTTCATATACCAGAAATGTTTGAAGCTACTGACTGAATGAAAGGAGCTGGCATCTCACTCTCTTTGAATCTTCTTTATCATGCTAGGATTAACAGGAAAAAGCTAAAAATTTCAGAATTGCACCGTGCAATGTGGAGATATTACTGTTTGTGCATTTACAATATTCATTGATTTTTGCCATTGAAAAACGTCCAGAAATGTTTGAAGCTACTGACTGAATGAAAGGAGCTGGCATCTCACTCTCTTTGAATCTTCTTTATCATGCTAGGATTAACAGGAAAAAGCTAAAAATTTCAGAATTGCACCGTGCAATGTGGAGATATTACTGTTTGTGCATTTACAATATTCATTGATTTTTGCCATTGAAAAACATGTTTTTCATATACCAGAAATGTTTGAAGCTACTGACTGAATGAAAGGAGCTGGCATCTCACTCTCTTTGAATCTTCTTTATCATGCTAGGATTAACAGGAAAAAGCTAAAAATTTCAGAATTGCACCGTGCAATGTGGAGATATTACTGTTTGTGCATTTACAATATTCATTGATTTTTGCCATTGAAAAACATGTTTTTCATATACCAGAAATGTTTGAAGCTACTGACTGAATGAAAGGAGCTGGCATCTCACTCTCTTTGAATCTTCTTTATCATGCTAGGATTAACAGGAAAAAGCTAAAAATTTCAGAATTGCACCTTGTAATGTGGAGATATTACTGTTTGTGCATTTACAATATTCATTGATTTTTGCCATTGAAAAACATGTTTTTCATATACCAGAAATGTTTGAAGCTACTGACTGAATGAAAGGAGCTGGCATCTCACTCTCTTTGAATCTTCTTTATCATGCTAGGATTAACAGGAAAAAGCAAAAAATTTCAGAATTGCACCGTGCAATGTGGAGATATTACTGTTTGTGCATTTACAATATTCATTGATTTTTGCCATTGAAAAACATGTTTTTCATATACCAGAAATGTTTGAAGCTACTGACTGAATGAAAGGAGCTGGCATATCACTCTCTTTGAATCTTCTTTATCATGCTAGGATTAACAGGAAAAAGCAAAAAATTTCAGAATTGCACCTTGCAATGTGGAGATATTACTGTTTGTGCATTTACAATATTCATTGATTTTTGCCATTGAAAAACATGTTTTTCATATACCAGAAATGTTTGAAGCTACTGACTGAATGAAAGGAGCTGGCATCTCACTCTCTTTGAATCTTCTTTATCATGCTAGGATTAACAGGAAAAAGCTAAAAATTTCAGAATTGCACCGTGCAATGTGGAGATATTACTGTTTGTGCATTTACAATATTCATTGATTTTTGCCATTGAAAAACATGTTTTTCATATACCAGAAATGTTTGAAGCTACTGACTGAATGAAAGGAGCTGGCATCTCACTCTCTTTGAATCTTCTTTATCATGCTAGGATTAACAGGAAAAAGCAAAAAATTTCAGAATTGCACCGTGCAATGTGGAGATATTACTGTTTGTGCATTTACAATATTCATTGATTTTTGCCATTGAAAAACATGTTTTTCATATACCAGAAATGTTTGAAGCTACTGACTGAATGAAAGGAGCTGGCATCTCACTCTCTTTGAATCTTCTTTATCATGCTAGGATTAGCAGGAAAAAGCAAAAAATTTCAGAATTGCACCTTGCAATGTGGAGATATTACTGTTTGTGCATTTACAATATTCATTGATTTTTGCCATTGAAAACGTCCAGAAATGTTTGAAGCTACTGACTGAATGAAAGGAGCTGGCATCTCACTCTCTTTGAATCTTCTTTATCATGCTAGGATTAGCAGGAAAAAGCAAAAAATTTCAGAATTGCACCGTGCAATGTGGAGATATTACTGTTTGTGCATTTACAATATTCATTGATTTTTGCCATTGAAAAACATGTTTTTCATATACCAGAAATGTTTGAAGCTACTGACTGAATGAAAGGAGCTGGCATCTCACTCTCTTTGAATCTTCTTTATCATGCTAGGATTAACAGGAAAAAGCAAAAAATTTCAGAATTGCACCTTGCAATGTGGAGATATTACTGTTTGTGCATTTACAATATTCATTGATTTTTGCCATTGAAAAACGTCCAGAAATGTTTGAAGCTACTGACTGAATGAAAGGAGCTGGCATCTCACTCTCTTTGAATCTTCTTTATCATGCTAGGATTAGCAGGAAAAAGCAAAAAATTTCAGAATTGCACCGTGCAATGTGAAGATATTACTGTTTGTGCATTTACAATATTCATTGATTTTTGCCATTGAAAAACATGTTTTTCATATACCAGAAATGTTTGAAGCTACTGACTGAATGAAAGGAGCTGGCATCTCACTCTCTTTGAATCTTCTTTATCATGCTAGGATTAACAGGAAAAAGCTAAAAATTTCAGAATTGCACCGTGCAATGTGGAGATATTACTGTTTGTGCATTTACAATATTCATTGATTTTTGCCATTGAAAAACATGTTTTTCATATACCAGAAATGTTTGAAGCTACTGACTGAATGAAAGGAGCTGGCATCTCACTCTCTTTGAATCTTCTTTATCATGCTAGGATTAACAGGAAAAAGCTAAAAATTTCAGAATTGCACCGTGCAATGTGGAGATATTACTGTTTGTGCATTTACAATATTCATTGATTTTTGCCATTGAAAAACATGTTTTTCATATACCAGAAATGTTTGAAGCTACTGACTGAATGAAAGGAGCTGGCATCTCACTCTCTTTGAATCTTCTTTATCATGCTAGGATTAGCAGGAAAAAGCAAAAAATTTCAGAATTGCACCTTGCAATGTGGAGATATTACTGTTTGTGCATTTACAATATTCATTGATTTTTGCCATTGAAAAACATGTTTTTCATATACCAGAAATGTTTGAAGCTACTGACTGAATGAAAGGAGCTGGCATCTCACTCTCTTTGAATCTTCTTTATCATGCTAGGATTAACAGGAAAAAGCAAAAAAATTTCAGAATTGCACCTTGCAATGTGGAGATATTACTGTTTGTGCATTTACAATATTCATTGATTTTTGCCATTGAAAAACGTCCAGAAATGTTTGAAGCTACTGACTGAATG
>NW_027369032.1:0-45561 GCF_046119375.1 Phyllobates terribilis | reverse complement strand
TATATGTGTGTATATGTATACTGTTTATGTGTGTATATATATGTATACTGTATATGTGTGTATATGTATACTGTATATGTGTGTATTTTATATGTATACTGTATATATATGTATACTGTATATGTGTGTATATATGTATACTGTATATGTGTGTGTTTATATGTATACTGTATATGGGTGTATATATGTATACTGTATATGTGTGTGTATATATGTATGCTGTATATGTGTGTGTATATATGTATATATATATATGTATACTGTATATGGGTGTGTATATGGGTGTATATATGTACAATTTATATGGGTGTATATATGTATACTGTATATGTGTGTATATGTATACTGTTTATGTGTGTATATATATGTATACTGTATATGTGTGTATATATGTATACTGTATATGTGTGTATATGTATACTGTGTGTGTATATATATGTATACTGTATGTGTGTATGTATATGTATACTGTATATGTGTGTATATATGTATACTGTATATGTGTGTATATGTATACTGTATGTGTGTGTATATATATGTATACTGTATATGTGTGTATATATGTATACTGTATGTGTGTGTGTATATATGTATACTGTATATGTGTGTATATATATGTATATTGTATATGTGTGTATATGTATACTGTATATGTGTATATATGTATGTATATATATATGTATACTGTATATGTGTGTATATGTATACTGTATGTGTGTGTATATATATGTATACTGTATGTGTGTATATATATATGTATACTGTATATGTGAATATATATATATGTATACTGTATATGTGTGTATATATATATGTATACTGTATATATATGTATACTGTATATGTGTGTATATATATGTATACTGTTTATGGGTCTATATATGTATACTGTATATGTGTATATATATATGTATACTGTATATATGTATATATGTATATTGTATGTGTGTATATATGTATACTGTATGTGTGTATATATATATGTATACTGTATATGTGTGTGTATATATATGTATACTGTATATGGGTGTATATATATATGTATACTGTATATGTGTATATATATGTATACTGTATATGTGTGTGTATATATGTATACTGTATATGTGTGTATATATATATGTATACTGTATATGTGTATATATGTATACTGTATGTGTGTATATATATGTATACTGTATATGTGTGTATATATATGTATACTGTATATGTGTGTGTATATATATATATATGTATACTGTATATGTGTGTATATATATGTATACTGTTTATGGGTGTATATATGTATACTGTATATGTGTATATATGTATACTGTATATGTGTGTGTATATATATGTATACTGTATATGTGTGTGTATATATATGTATACTGTATGTGTGTATATATATGTATACTGTATATGGGTGTGTATATATATGTATCCTGTATGTGTGTGTATATGTATACTGTATATGGGTGTATATATATATGTATACTGTATATGGGTGTATATATGTATACTGTATATGGGTGTATATATATATATGTATACTGTATATGTATGTGTATATATGTATACTGTATATGGGTGTATATATGTATACTGTATATGGGTGTATATATATATGTATACTGTATATGTGTGTGTGTATGTATACTGTATATGTGTGTATATATGTATACTGTATGTGTGTGTGTATATATATGTATATGTGTGTATATGTATACTGTATGTGCGTATGTATGAATACTGTATATGTGTGTGTATATATATGTATACTGTATATGTGTGTATATGTATACTGTATATGTGTATATATATGTATACTGTATATGTGTATATATATGTATGCTGTATATGGGTGTGTATATATATGTATACTGTATGTGTGTATATATGAATACTGTATATGTGTGTGTATATATATGTATACTGTATATGTGTGTATATATATGTATACTGTATATGTGTGTGTATATATGTATACTGTATATGTGTTTATATATGTATACTGTATATGTGTGTATATATATGTATACTGTATTTGTGTATATATATGTATACTTTATATGTGTGTGTATATATATGTATACTGTATATGTATACTGTATATGGGTGTATATATGTACACTGTATATGTGTGTGTATATCTGTATACTGTATATGGGTGTGTATATATGTATACTGTATATGTGTGTATATATATGTATACTGTATATGGGTGTATATATGTATACTGTATATGTGTATATATGTATACTGTTTATGGGTGTATATATGTATACTGTATATGTGTATATATGTATACTGTTTATGGGTGTATATATGTATACTGTTTATGGGTGTATATATGTATACTGTATATGGGTGTATATATGTATACTGTATATGTGTATATATATGTATACTGTATATGTGTATATATATATATGTATACTGTATATGGGTGTGTATATGGGTGTATATATGTACAATTTATATGGGTGTATATATGTATACTGTATATGTGTGTATATGTATACTGTTTATGTGTGTATATATATGTATACTGTATGTGTGTATGTATATGTATACTGTATATGTGTATATATATGGATACTGTATATATATGTATACTGTATATGTGTGTATATATATGTATACTGTTTATGGGTGTATATATGTATACTGTATATGTGTGTGTATATATGTATACTGTATGTGTGTATATATGTGTATACTGTATATGTGTGTGTATATATGTATACTGTATGTGTGTATATATATGTATACTGTATATGTGTATATATGTATACTGTATATGTGTGTATATATATGTATACTGTATATATATGTATACTGTATATGTGTGTATATATGTATACTGTATATGTGTGTGTTTATATGTATACTGTATATGGGTGTATATATGTATACTGTATATGTGTGTGTATATATGTATGCTGTATATGTGTGTGTATATATGTATACTGTATATGTGTATATATATATATATATGTATACTGTATATGGGTGTGTATATGGGTGTATATATGTACAATTTATATGGGTGTATATATGTATACTGTATATGTGTGTATATGTATACTGTTTATGTGTGTATATATATGTATACTGTATATGTGTGTATATATGTATACTGTATATGTGTGTATATGTATACTGTGTGTGTATATATATGTATACTGTATGTGTGTATGTATATGTATACTGTATATGTGTGTATATATGTATACTGTATATGTGTGTATATGTATACTGTATGTGTGTGTATATATATGTATACTGTATATGTGTGTATATATGTATACTGTATGTGTGTGTGTATATATGTATACTGTATATGTGTGTATATATATGTATATTGTATATGTGTGTATATGTATACTGTATATGTGTATATATGTATGTATATATATATGTATACTGTATATGTGTGTATATGTATACTGTATGTGTGTGTATATATATGTATACTGTATGTGTGTATATATATATGTATACTGTATATGTGAGTATATATATATGTATACTGTATATGTGTGTATATATATATATGTATACTGTATATATATGTATACTGTATATGTGTGTATATATATGTATACTGTTTATGGGTGTATATATGTATACTGTATATGTGTATATATATATATATGTATACTGTATATATGTATATATGTATATTGTATGTGTGTATATATGTATACTGTATGTGTGTATATATATATGTATACTGTATATGTGTGTGTATATATATGTATACTGTATATGGGTGTATATATATATGTATACTGTATATGTGTATATATATGTATACTGTATATGTGTGTGTATATGTATACTGTATATGGGTGTATATATATGTATACTGTATATGTGTGTATATATATATGTATACTGTATATGTGTATATATGTATACTGTATGTGTGTATATATATGTATACTGTATATGTGTGTATATATATGTATACTGTATATGTGTATATATATGTATACTGTATATGGGTGTATATATATGTATACTGTATATGTGTATATATATGTATACTGTATATGGGTGTATATATATGTATACTGTATATGTGTATATATATGTATACTGTATATGGGTGTATATATATGTATACTGTATATGTGTGTATATATATATGTATACTGTATATGTGTATATATGTATACTGTATGTGTGTATATATATGTATACTGTATATGTGTGTATATGTATACTGTATATGTGTATATATGTATACTGTATATGTGTGTGTATATATATGTATACTGTATATGTGTGTGTATATATATGTATACTGTATGTGTGTATATATATGTATACTGTATATGGGTGTGTATATATATGTATCCTGTATGTGTGTGTATATGTATACTGTATATGGGTGTATATATATATGTATACTGTATATGGGTGTATATATGTATACTGTATATGGGTGTATATATATATGTATACTGTATATGTATGTGTATATATGTATACTGTATATGGGTGTATATATGTATACTGTATATGGGTGTATATATATATGTATACTGTATATGTGTGTGTGTATGTATACTGTATATGTGTGTATATATGTATACTGTATGTGTGTGTGTATATATATGTATATGTGTGTATATGTATACTGTATGTGCGTATATATGAATACTGTATATGTGTGTGTATATATATGTATACTGTATATGTGTGTATATGTATACTGTATATGTGTATATATATGTATACTGTATATGTGTATATATATGTATGCTGTATATGGGTGTGTATATATATGTATACTGTATGTGTGTATATATATGTATACTGTATGTGTGTATATATGAATACTGTATATGTGTGTGTATATATATGTATACTGTATATGTGTGTATATATATGTATACTGTATATGTGTGTGTATATATGTATACTGTATTTGTGTATATATATGTATACTGTATATGTGTGTGTATATATGTATACTGTATATGTGTTTATATATGTATACTGTATATGTGTGTATATATATGTATACTGTATTTGTGTATATATATGTATACTTTATATGTGTGTGTATATATATGTATACTGTATATGTATACTGTATATGGGTGTATATATGTACACTGTATATGTGTGTGTATATATGTATACTGTATATGGGTGTGTATATATGTATACTGTATATGTGTGTATATATATGTATACTGTATATGGGTGTATATATGTATACTGTATATGTGTATATATGTATACTGTTTATGGGTGTATATATGTATACTGTATATGTGTATATATGTATACTGTTTATGGGTGTATATATGTATACTGTATATGTGTATATATGTATACTGTATATGTATACAGTATACATATATATACACACATATACAGTATACATATATACACATACAGTATACATATATACACCCACATATACACCCATATACAGTATACATATATATACACACATATACAGTATACATATACACACACATATACAGTATACATATATACACCCATATACAGTATACATATATATATACACACATATACAGTATACATATATACACACCCATATACAGTATACATATATATATACACATATACAGTATACATATATACACACATATACAGTATACATATATACACACCCATATACAGTATACATATATACACACACATATACAGTATACATATACACACACATATGCAGTATACATATATACACACATATACAGTATACACATATACAGTATACATATATACACACCCATATACAGTATACATATATATATACACATATACAGTATACATATATACACACATATACAGTATACATATATACACACCCATATACAGTATACATATATACACACACATATATACAGTATACATATACACACATATACAGTATACACATATACACACATATACAGTATACATATACACACACATATACAGTATACATATATACACACATATACAGTATACACATATACAGTATACATATATACACCCATATACCGTATACATATATACACACCCATATACAGTATATATATACACACATATACAGTATACATATATATACACACATATACAGTATACATATATACACACATATATAGTATTCATATATACACACATATACAGTATACACATATACACACATATACAGTAAACATATATACACCCATATACAGTATACATATACACACACACATATACAGTATACATATATACACATATACAGTATACATATATACAGACATATACAGTATACACATATACAGACATATACAGTATACATATACACACACACACATATACAGTATACACATATACACACACACATATACAGTATACATATATACACCCATATACAGTATACATATATATATACACTCATATACAGTATACACATATACACATATACAGTATACATATATACACACATATACAGTATACATATATATATACACACACATATACAGTATACATATATACACACATATACAGTATGCATATATACACACATATACAGTATACATATATATATATACACACATACAGTATACATATATACACACCCTTATACAGTATACATATATACACATATACAGTATACATATATACACCCATAAACAGTATACATATACACACACATATACTGTATACATATATATACACACACATATACAGTATACATATATACACACACATATACAGTATACATATATACACCCATATACAGTATACATATATATATACACTCATATACAGTATACACATATACACATATACAGTATACATATATACACACATATACAGTATACATATATATATACACACACATATACAGTATACATATATACACACATATACAGTATGCATATATACACACATATACAGTATACATATATATATATACACACATACAGTATACATATATACACACCCTTATACAGTATACATATATACACATATACAGTATACATATATACACCCATAAACAGTATACATATACACACACATATACAGTATACATATATATACACACACATATACAGTATACATATATACACACACATATACAACTACCAGAGAAAAAAAGCGAAGACCGAATCAACACTTCTATAGCAAAAAATGGTCAATATTTATTATGATACAAAGATCAGACATATACAAAGGTCAGTACAATATTATAAAAAAGGACAATAAAATCAATAACAGCCCTCTCTACATGTGACTCCACACAGGGACCCATAATATAGGTAATCCATGGCAGACCCAGATCCTATGTATTTAGTTTTATTATATCATATCTGCTATATATATATAACACACATAAGCATTAAAATGGATACTATATATGCTGATTACCCTCACTGCTGTATAGTGGAAACCAGTAGAAGTCCCTGGGGCGTCTCTCTCGACATGTGCCTCCCCATTATGGACCCCTAACAGTGCTATTGCCCCCTGGTGATTACATTTGGACACTGGAGAGCTGCGGTAAGCATACAATGGGGACATCTATGTTCCCTCTATTCATCTAGTGCACCGCACATGACAATAATAGTAGATAATAGGAGGGTGATATGGTAAATGACTTCTACTGGTTTCCACTATACAGCAGTGAGGGTAATCAGCATATATAGTATCCATTTTAATGCTTATGTGTGTTATATATATATAGCAGATATGATATAATAAAACTAAATACATAGGATCTGGGTCTGCCATGGATTACCTATATTATGGGTCCCTGTGTGGAGTCACATGTAGAGAGGGCTGTTATTGATTTTATTGTCCTTTCTTATAATATTGTACTGACCTTTGTATATGTCTGATCTTTGTATCATAATAAATATTGACCATTTTTTGCTATAGAAGTGTTGATTCGGTCTTCGCTTTTTTTCTCTGGTAGTTCTATATTTGGCGATGGAGTCGCATTTAGTCCATATAGGGTAGTAATTAATAAAAGGTACATATCATACCTATATCTACACACATGGTGTGATTTATACTACCCATTTATGATTGGTGTTCTTTACACACATATACAGTATACATATATACACATATACAGTATATATATATACACATATACAGTATACATATATACACACACATATACAGTATACATATATATACACACATACAGTATACATATATACACACATATACAGTATACACATATACACACATATACAGTATACATATATATACACACACATATACAGTATACATATATATGCACACACATATACAGTATACATATACACACATATACAGTATACATATATACACACAAATACAGTATACATATATACACATATACAGTATACATATATATACACACATATACAGTATACATATATATACACATATACAGTATACATATACACACATATACAGTATATTATATACACACATATACAGTATACATATACACACATATACAGTATATTATATACACACATATACAGTATACATATACACACATATACAGTATACATACAGTACAGACCAAAAGTTTGGACACACCTTCTCATTTAAAGATTTTTCTGCATTTTCATGATTATGAAAATTGTACATTCACACTGAAGGCATCAAAACTATGAATTAACACATGTGGAATTATATAGTTAACAAAAAAGTGTGAAACAACTGAAAATATGTCTTATATTCTAGGTTCTTCAAAGTAGCCACCTTTTGCTTTGATGACTGCTTTGCACACTCTTGGCATTCTCTTGATGAGTTTCAAGAGGTAGTCACCGGAAATGGTCTTCCAACAATCTTGAAGGAGTTCCCAGAGATGCTTAGCACTTGTTGGCCCTTTTGCCGTCACTCTGCAGTCCAGCTCACCCCAAATCATCTCGATTGGGTTCAGGTCTGGTGACTGTGGAGGCCAGGTCATCTGGCGTAGCACCCCATCACTCTGCTTCTTGGTCAAATAGCCCTTACACAGCCTGGAGGTGTGTTTGGGGTCATTGTCCTGTTGAAAAATAAATGATGATCCAACTAAATGCAAACCGGATGGAATAGCATGCCGCTGCAAGATGCTGTGGTAGCCATGCTGGTTCAGTATGCCTTCAATTTTGAATAAATCCCCAACAGTGTCACCAGCAAAGCTCCCCCACACCATCACACCTCCTCCTCCATGCTTCACGGTGGGAACCAGGCATGTAGAGTCCATCCGTTCACCTTTTCTGCGTCGCACAAAGACAAGGTGGTTGGAACCAAAGATCTCAAATTTGGACTCATCAGACCAGAGCACAGATTTCCACTTGTCTAATGTCCATTCCTTGTGTTCTTTAGCCCAAAAAAGTCTGTTCTGCTTGTTGCCTGTCCTTAGCAGTGGTTTCCTAGCAGCTATTTTACCATGAAGGCCTGCTGCACAAAGTCTCCTCTTAACAGTTGTTGAAGAGATGTGTCTGCTGCTAGAACTCTGTGTAGCATTGACCTGGTCTCTAATCTGAGCTGCTGTTAACCTGCGATTTCTGAGGCTGGTGACTCGGATAAACTTATCCTCAGAAGCAGAGGTGACTCTGGGTCATCCTTTCCTGGGGCGGTCCTCATGTGAGCCAGTTTCTTTGTAGCGCTTGATGGTTTTTGCAACTGCACTTGGGGACACTTTCAAAGTTTTCCCAATTTTTCGGACTGACTGACCTTCATTTCTTAAAGTAATGATGGCCACTCGTTTTTCTTTACTTAGCTGCTTTTTTCTTGCCATAATACAAATTCTAACAGTCTATTCAGTAGGACTATCAGCTGTGTATCCACCGGACTTCTGCACAACACAACTGATGGTCCCAACCCCATTTATAACGCAAGAAATCCCACTTATTAAACCTGACAGGGCACACCTGTGAAGTGAAAACCATTTCCGGTGACTACCTCTTGAAGCTCATCAAGAGAATGCCAAGAGTGTGCAAAGCAGTCATCAAAGCAAAAGGTGGGTACTTTGAATAACCTAGAATATAAGACATATTTTCAGTTGTTTCACACTTTTTTGTTAAGTATATAATTCCACATGTGTTAATTCATAGTTTTGATGCCTTCAGTGTGAATGTACAATTTTCATAATCATGAAAATACAGAAAAATCTTTAAATGAGAAGGTGTGTCCAAACCTTTGGTCTGTACTGTATATATACACACAAATACAGTATACATATATATACACACACATATACAGTATACACATACACACCCATATACAGTATACATATATATACACACATACAGTATACATATATACACACATATACAGTATACATATATACACCCATATACAGTATACATATATTCCCACACATATACAGTATACATATACACACACATATACAGTATACATATATACACACATATACAGTATACATATATACACATATACAGTATACATATATACACACACACATACAGTATACATATATATACACACATACAGTATACATATATATACACATACAGTATACATATATACACACACACATACAGTATACATATATATACACACATACAGTATACATATATATACACATACAGTATACATATATACACACACATATACAGTATACATACATATACAGTATACATATACACACACATATACAGTATACATATATACACATATATACAGTATACATATATACACACACATACAGTATACATATATACACACATATACAGTATACATATATATACACACATATACAGTATACATATATACACACATATACAGTATACATATACACACACATACAGTATACATATATACACACACACATACAGCATACATATATACACACACATACAGTATACATATATACACACACACATACAGTATACATATATATACACACACATATACAGTATACATATATACACACACATACAGTATACATATATATACACATACAGTATGTAATGTAAGAACGTTGTGCATTTCCTCTGTAATTCCTCCTGGAAATGTTAGAACTCTACTTTATGCACTTCCTCTGTAATCCCTCGTGGCAATGTAAGAACTTTACTTTATGCACTTCCTCTGTAATTCGTCCTGGAAATGCAAGAACTTTACTTATTGCACTTCCTCTGTAAATACTCCTGGACATGTAAGAACTCTACTTTGTGCACTTACTCTGTAATCCCTCCTGGAAATGTAAGAACTTTACTTGATGCACTTCCTCTGTAATCCCTCCTGGAAATGTAAGAACTTTACTTTATGCCCTTCCTCTGTAATCCCTCCTGGAAATGTAACAACTCTACTTTGTGCATTTCCTCTATAATTCCTCCTGGAAATGTAAGAACTTTACTTTATGCACTTCCTCTGTAATCCCTCCTGGAAATGTAAGAAATCTACTTCATACATTCCTCTGTAATCCCTCCTGGAAATGTAATAACGTTGTGCATTTCCTCTGTAATTCCTCCTGGAAATGGAAGAACTTTATTTTATGCACTTCCTCTGTAAATACTCCTGGAAATGTAAGAACTCTACTTTGTGCACATCCCCTGTAATCCCTTCTGGAAATGTAAGAACTTTACTTTATGCACTTCCTCTCTAATCCCTCCTGGAAATGTAAGAACTTTACTTTATGCACTTCCTCTGTAATCCCTCCTGGAAATATAAGAACTTTACTTTAAGCACTTCCTCTGTAATCCCTCCTGGAAATATAGGAAATCTACTTTGTGCACTTCCTCTGTAATCCCTCCTGGAAATGTAAGAACGTTGTGCATTTCCTCTGTAATTCCTACTGGAAATGTAAGAACTTTACTTTATGCACTTCCTCTGTAATTCCTCCTGGAAATGTAAGAACTTTACTTTATGCACTTCCTCTGTAATCCCTCCTGGAAATGTAAGAAATCTACTTTATGCATTCCTCTGTAATTCCTCCTGGAAATGTAAGAACTTTACTTTTTGCACTTCCTCTGTAAATACTCCTGGAAATGTAAGAACTTTACTTTATGCACTTCCTCTGTAATCCCTCCTGGAAATGTAAGAACTCTACATTGTGCATTTCCTCTATAATTCCTCCTGGAAATATAAGAACTTTACTTTATGCACGTCTTCTGTAATCCCTCCTGGAAATGTAAGAAGTTTACTTTATGCACTTCCTCTGTAATCCCTCCTGGAAATGTAAGAAATCTACTTTGTGCACTTCCTCTGCAATCCCTCCTGGAAATGTAAGAACGTTGTGCATTTCCTCTGTAATTCCTCCTGGATATGTAAGAACTCTACTTTGTGCACATCCCCTGTAATCCCTCCTGGAAATGTAAGAACTTTACTTTATGCACTTCCTCTGTAATCCCTCCTGGAAATGTAAGAACTTTACTTTAAGCACTTCCTCTGTAATCCCTCCTGGAAATGTAAGAACTCTACATTGTGCATTTCCTCTATAATTCCTCCTGGAAATATAAGAACTTTACTTTATGCACGTCTTCTGTAATCCCTCCTGGAAATGTAAGAAGTTTACTTTATGCACTTCCTCTGTAATCCCTACTGGAAATGTAAGAAATCAACCTTGTGCACTTCCTCTGCAATCCCTCCTGGAAATGTAAGAACGTTGTGCATTTCCTCTGTAATTCCTCCTAGAAATGTAAGAACTTTACTTTATGCACTTCCTCTGTAATCCCTCCTGGAAATGTAAGAAATCTACTTTGTACACTTCCTCTGTAATCCCTCCTGGAAATGTAAGAACTTTACTTCATGCACTTACTCTGTAATCCCTCCTGGAAATGTAAGAACTTTATGCACTTCCTCTGTAATCCGTCCTGGAAATGTAAGAACTTTACTTTATACACTTCCTCTGCAATCCCTCCTGGAAATGTAAGAACTTTACTTTTTGCACTTCCTCTGTAAATTCTCCTGAAAATGTAAGAACTCTACTTTGTGCACATACCCTGTAATCCCTCCTGGAAATGTAAGAACTTTACTTTATGCACTTCCTCTGTAATCCCTCCTGGAAATGTAAGAATTTTACTTTATGCACTTCCTCTGTAATCCCTCCTAGAAATGTAAGAACGTTGTGCATTTCCTCTGTAATTCCTCCTGGAAATGTAAGAACTTTACTTTATGCACTTCCTCTGTAATCCATCCTGGAAATGTAAGAACTTTACTTTATGCACTTCCTCTGTAATCCCTCCTGGAAATGTAAGAAATCTACCTTGTGCACTTCCTCTGTAATCCCTCCTGGAAATGTAAGAACGTTGTGCATTTCCTCTGTAATTCCTCCTGGAAATGTAAGAACTTTACCTTATGCACTTACTCAGTAATCCCTCCTGGAAATGTAAGAACTTTACTTTATGCACTTCCTCTGTAATCCCTCCTGGAAATGTAAGAAATCTACTTTATGCATTCCTCTGTAATTCCTCCTGGAAATGTAAGAACTTTACTTCATGCACTTACTCTGTAATCCCTCCTGGAAATGTAAGAACTTTATGCACTTCCTCTGTAATCCGTCCTGGAAATGTAAGAACTTTACTTTATACACTTCCTCTGCAATCCCTCCTGGAAATGTAAGAACTTTACTTTTTGCACTTCCTCTGTAAATTCTCCTGAAAATGTAAGAACTCTACTTTGTGCACATACCCTGTAATCCCTCCTGGAAATGTAAGAACTTTACTTTATGCACTTCCTCTGTAATCCCTCCTGGAAATGTAAGAATTTTACTTTATGCACTTCCTCTGTAATCCCTCCTAGAAATGTAAGAACGTTGTGCATTTCCTCTGTAATTCCTCCTGGAAATGTAAGAACTTTACTTTATGCACTTCCTCTGTAATCCATCCTGGAAATGTAAGAACTTTACTTTATGCACTTCCTCTGTAATCCCTCCTGGAAATGTAAGAAATCTACCTTGTGCACTTCCTCTGTAATCCCTCCTGGAAATGTAAGAACGTTGTGCATTTCCTCTGTAATTCCTCCTGGAAATGTAAGAACTTTACCTTATGCACTTACTCAGTAATCCCTCCTGGAAATGTAAGAACTTTACTTTATGCACTTCCTCTGTAATCCCTCCTGGAAATGTAAGAAATCTACTTTATGCATTCCTCTGTAATTCCTCCTGGAAATGTAAGAACTTTACTTTTTGCACTTCCTCTGTAAATACTCCTGGAATTGTAAGAACTTTACTTTATACACTTCCTCTGTAATCCCTCCTGGAAATGTAAGAGCTTTACTTTATGCACTTCCTCTGTAATCCCTCCTGGAAATGTAAGAAATCTACTTCATGCATTCCTCTGTAATCCCTCCTGGAAATGTAAGAACTTTACTTTATGCACTTCCTCTGTAATCCCTCCTGGAAATGTAAGAACTTTATTTTATGCACTTCCTCTGTAATCCCTCCTGGAAATGTAAGAAATCTACTTTGTGCACTTCCTCTGTAATCCCTCCTGGAAATGTAAGAACGTTGTGCATTTCCTCTGTAATTCCTCCTGGAAATGTAAGAACTTTACTTTATGCACTTCCTCTGTAATCCCTCCTGGAAATGTAAGAAATCTACTTCATGCATTCCTCTGTAATCCCTCCTGGAAATGTAAGAACGTTGTGCATTTCCTCTGTAATTCCTCCTAGAAATGTAAGAACTTTACTTTATGCACTTCCTCTGTAATCCCTCCTGGAAATGTAAGAAATCTACTTTGTGCACTTCCTCTGTAATCCCTCCTGGAAATATAAGAACTTTACTTCATGCACTTACTCTGTAATCCCTCCTGGAAATGTAAGAACTTTATGCACTTCCTCTGTAATCCGTCCTGGAAATGTAAGAACTTTACTTTATGCACTTCCTCTGCAATCCCTCCTGGAAATGTAAGAACTTTACTTTTTGCACTTCCTCTTTAAATAATCCTGGAAATGTAAGAACTCTACTTTGTGCACATCCCCTGTAATCCCTCCTGGAAATGTAAGAACTTTACTTTATGCACTTCCTCTGTAATCCGTCCTGGAAATGTAAGAACTTTACTTTATACACTTCCTCTGCAATCCCTCCTGGAAATGTAAGAACTTTACTTTTTGCACTTCCTCTGTAAATACTCCTGAAAATGTAAGAACTCTACTTTGTGCACATACCCTGTAATCCCTCCTGGAAATGTAGGAACTTTACTTTATGCACTTCCTCTGTAATCCCTCCTGGAAATGTAAGAATTTTACTTTATGCACTTCCTCTGTAATCCCTCCTAGAAATGTAAGAACGTTGTGCATTTCCTCTGTAATTCCTCCTGGAAATGTAAGAACTTTACTTTATGCACTTCCTCTGTAATCCATCCTGGAAATGTAAGAACTTTACTTTATGCACTTCCTCTGTAATCCCTCCTGGAAATGTAAGAAATCTACCTTGTGCACTTCCTCTGTAATCCCTCCTGGAAATGTAAGAACGTTGTGCATTTCCTCTGTAATTCCTCCTGGAAATGTAAGAACTTTACCTTATGCACTTACTCAGTAATCCCTCCTGGAAATGTAAGAACTTTACTTTATGCACTTCCTCTGTAATCCCTCCTGGAAATGTAAGAGCTTTACTTTATGCACTTCCTCTGTAATCCCTCCTGGAAATGTAAGAAATCTACTTCATGCATTCCTCTGTAATCCCTCCTGGAAATGTAAGAACTTTACTTTATGCACTTCCTCTGTAATCCCTCCTGGAAATGTAAGAACTTTATTTTATGCACTTCCTCTGTAATCCCTCCTGGAAATGTAAGAACTTTACTTCATGCACTTCCTCTGTAATCCCTCCTGAAAATGTAAGAACTTTACTTTATGCACTTCCTCTGTAATCCCTCCTGGAAATGTAAGAACTCTACATTGTGCATTTCCTCTATAATTCCTCCTGGAAATATAAGAACTTTACTTTATGCACGTCTTCTGTAATCCCTCCTGGAAATGTAAGAAGTTTACTTTATGCACTTCCTCTGTAATCCCTCCTGGAAATGTAAGAAATCTACTTTGTGCACTTCCTCTGTAATCCCTCCTGGAAATATAAGAACGTTGTGCATTTCCTCTGTAATTCCTCCTGGAAATGTAAGAACTTTACTTTATGCACTTCCTCTGTAATCCCTCCTGGAAATGTAAGAAATCTAATTCATACATTCCTCTGTAATCCCTCCTGGAAATGTAAGAACGTTGTGCATTTCCTCTGTAATTCCTCCTAGAAATGTAAGAACTTTACTTTATGCACTTCCTCTGTAATCCCTCCTGGAAATGTAAGAAATCTACGTTGTGCACTTCCTCTGTAATCCCTCCTGGAAATATAAGAACTTTACTTCATGCACTTACTCTGTAATCCCTCCTGGAAATGTAAGAACTTTATGCACTTCCTCTGTAATCCGTCCTGGAAATGTAAGAACTTTACTTTATGCACTTCCTCTGCAATCCCTCCTGGAAATGTAAGAACTTTACTTTTTGCACTTCCTCTTTAAATAATCCTGGAAATGTAAGAACTCTACTTTGTGCACATCCCCTGTAATCCCTCCTGGAAATGTAAGAACTTTACTTTATGCACTTCCTCTGTAATCCCTCCTGGAAATGTAAGAATTTTACTTTATGCACTTCCTCTGTAATCACTCCTGGAAATGTAAGAACGTTGTGCATTTCCTCTGTAATTCCTCCTGGAAATGTAAGAACTTTACTTTATGCACATCCTCTGTAATCCCTCCTGGAAATGTAAGAAATCTACTTCATGCATTCCTCTGTAATCCCTCCTGGAAATGTAAGAACTTTACTTTATGCACTTCCTCTGTAATCCCTCCTGGAAATATAAGAACTTTATTTCATGCACTTCCTCTGTAATCCCTCCTAAAAAAAATGTAAGAACTTTACTTCATGCACTTCCTCTGTAATCCCTCCTGGAAATGTAAGAACTTTACTTTATGCACTTCCTCTGTAATCCCTCCTGGAAATGTAAGAACTCTACATTGTGCATTTCCTCTATAATTCCTCCCGGAAATATAAGAAGTTTACTTTATGCACGTCTTCTGTAATCCCTCCTGGAAATGTAAGAAGTTTACTTTATGCACTTCCTCTGTAATCCCTCCTGGAAATGTAAGAAATCTACTTTGTGCACTTCCTCTGTAATCCCTCCTGGAAATGTAAGAACGTTGTGCATTTCCTCTGTAATTCCTCCTGGAAATGTAAGAACTTTACTTTATGCACTTACTCTGTAATCCCTCCAGGAAATGTAAGAACTTTACGCACTTCCTCTGTAATCCGTCCTAGAAATGTAAGAACTTTACTTTATGCACTTCCTCTGTAATCCCTCCTGGAAATGTAAGAACTTTACTTTTTGCACTTCCTCTCTAAATACTCCTGGAAATGTAAGAATTTTACTTTATGCCCTTCCTCTGTAATCCCTACTGGAAATGTAAGAACTCTACTTTGTGCATTTCCTCTATAATTCCTCCTGGAAATGTAAGAACTTTACTTTAATCACTTCCTCTGTAATCCCTCCTGGAAATGTAAGAAATCGACTTTGTGCACTTCCTCTGTAATCCCTCCTGGAAAATTAAGAACTTCACTTTATGCACTTCCTCTGTAATCCCTCCTGGAAATGTAAGAAATCTACTTTGTGCACTTCCTCTGTAATCCCTCCTGGAAATGTAAGAATTTTACTTTATGCACTTCCTCTGTAATCCCTCCTGGAAATGTAAGAACTTTACTTTATGCCCTTCCTCTGTAATCCCTCCTGGAAATGTAACAACTCTACTTTGTGCATTTCCTCTATAATTCCTCCTGGAAATGTAAGAACTTTACTTTATGCACTTCCTCTGTAATCCCTCCTGGAAATGTAAGAAATCTACTTCATACATTCCTCTGTAATCCCTCCTGGAAATGTAATAACGTTGTGCATTTCCTCTGTAATTCCTCCTGGAAATGTAAGAACTTTATTTTATGCACTTCCTCTGTAAATACTCCTGGAAATGTAAGAACTCTACTTTGTGCACATCCCCTGTAATCCCTTCTGGAAATGTAAGAACTTTACTTTATGCACTTCCTCTCTAATCCCTAATGGAAATGTAAGAACTTTACTATATGCACTTCCTCTGTAATCCCTCCTGGAAATATAAGAACTTTACTTTAAGCACTTCCTCTGTAATCCCTCCTGGAAATATAGGAAATCTACTTTGTGCACTTCCTCTGTAATCCCTCCTGGAAATGTAAGAACGTTGTGCATTTCCTCTGTAATTCCTCCTGGAAATGTAAGAACTTTACTTTATGCACTTCCTCTGTAATCCCTCCTGGAAATGTAAGAACTTTACTTTATGCACTTCCTCTGTAATCCCTCCTGGAAATGTAAGAAATCTACTTTATGCATTCCTCTGTAATTCCTCCTGGAAATGTAAGAACTTTACTTTTTGCACTTCCTCTGTAAATACTCCTGGAAATGTAAGAACTTTACTTTATGCACTTCCTCTGTAATCCCTCCTGGAAATGTAAGAACTCTACATTGTGCATTTCCTCTATAATTCCTCCTGGAAATATAAGAACTTTACTTTATGCACGTCTTCTGTAATCCCTCCTGGAAATGTAAGAAGTTTACTTTATGCACTTCCTCTGTAATCCCTCCTGGAAATGTAAGAAATCTACTTTTTGCACTTCCTCTGCAATCCCTCCTGGAAATGTAAGAACGTTGTGCATTTCCTCTGTAATTCCTCCTGGATATGTAAGAACTCTACTTTGTGCACATCCCCTGTAATCCCTCCTGGAAATGTAAGAACTTTACTTTATGCACTTCCTCTGTAATCCCTCCTGGAAATGTAAGAACTTTACTTTAAGCACTTCCTCTGTAATCCCTCCTGGAAATGTAAGAACTCTACTTTGTGCATTTCCTCTATAATTCCTCCTGGAAATATAAGAACTTTACTTTATGCACGTCTTCTGTAATCCCTCCTGGAAATGTAAGAAGTTTACTTTATGCACTTCCTCTGTAATCCCTCCTGGATATGTAAGAACTCTACTTTGTGCACATCCCCTGTAATCCCTCCTGGAAATGTAAGAACTTTACTTTATGCACTTCCTCTGTAATCCCTCCTGGAAATGTAAGAACTTTACTTTAAGCACTTCCTCTGTAATCCCTCCTGGAAATGTAAGAACTCTACTTTGTGCATTTCCTCTATAATTCCTCCTGGAAATATAAGAACTTTACTTTATGCACGTCTTCTGTAATCCCTCCTGGAAATGTAAGAAGTTTACTTTATGCACTTCCTCTGTAATCCCTCCTGGAAATGTAAGAAATCAACTTTGTGCACTTCCTCTGCAATCCCTCCTGGAAATGTAAGAACGTTGTGCATTTCCTCTGTAATTCCTCCTAGAAATGTAAGAACTTTACTTTATGCACTTCCTCTGTAATCCCTCCTGGAAATGTAAGAAATCTACTTTGTGCACTTCCTCTGTAATCCCTCCTGGAAATGTAAGAACTTTACTTCATGCACTTACTCTGTAATCCCTCCTGGAAATGTAAGAACTTTATGCACTTCCTCTGTAATCCGTCCTGGAAATGTAAGAACTTTACTTTATACACTTCCTCTGCAATCCCTCCTGGAAATGTAAGAACTTTACTTTTTGCACTTCCTCTGTAAATACTCCTGAAAATGTAAGAACTCTACTTTGTGCACATACCCTGTAATCCCTCCTGGAAATGTAAGAACTTTACTTTATGCACTTCCTCTGTAATCCCTCCTGGAAATGTAAGAATTTTACTTTATGCACTTCCTCTGTAATCCCTCCTAGAAATGTAAGAACGTTGTGCATTTCCTCTGTAATTCCTCCTGGAAATGTAAGAACTTTACTTTATGCACTTCCTCTGTAATCCATCCTGGAAATGTAAGAACTTTACTTTATGCACTTCCTCTGTAATCCCTCCGGGAAATGTAAGAAATCTACCTTGTGCACTTCCTCTGTAATCCCTCCTGGAAATGTAAGAACGTTGTGCATTTCCTCTGTAATTCCTCCTGGAAATGTAAGAACTTTACCTTATGCACTTACTCAGTAATCCCTCCTGGAAATGTAAGAATTTTATGCACTTCCTCTGTAATCCGTCCTGGAAATGTAAGAACTTTACTTTATGCACTTCCTCTGTAAATACTCCTGGAAATGTAAGAACTGTACTTTGTGCACATCCCCTGTAATCCCTCCTGGAAATGTAAGAACTTTACTGTATGCACTTCCTCTGTAATCCCTGCTGGAAATGTAAGAATTTTACTTTATGCACTTCCTCTGTAATCCCTCCTGGAAATGTAAGAACTTTACTTTTTGCACTTCCTCTGTAAATACTCCTGGAAATGTAAGAACTCTACTTTGTGCACATCCCTTGTAATCCCTCCTGGAAATGTAAGAACTTTATGCACTTCCTCTGTAATCCCTCCTGGAAATGTAAGAAGTTTACTTTATGCACTTCCTCTGTAATCCCTCCTGGAAATGTAAGAAATCTACTTTGTGCACTTCCTCTGCAATCCCTCCTGGAAATGTAAGAACGTTGTGCATTTCCTCTGTAATTCCTCCTGGATATGTAAGAACTTTACTTTATGCACTTCCTCTGTAATCCCTCCTGGAAATGTAAGAACTTTACTTTATGCACTTCCTCTGTAATCCCTCCTGGAAATGTAAGAAATCTACTTTATGCATTCCTCTGTAATTCCTCCTGGAAATGTAAGAACTTTACTTTTTGCACTTCCTCTGTAAATACTCCTGGAATTGTAAGAACTTTACTTTATACACTTCCTCTGTAATCCCTCCTGGAAATGTAAGAGCTTTACTTTATGCACTTCCTCTGTAATCCCTCCTGGAAATGTAAGAAATCTACTTCATGCATTCCTCTGTAATCCCTCCTGGAAATGTAAGAACTTTGCTTTATGCACTTCCTCTGTAATCCCTCCTGGAAATGTAAGAACTTTATTTTATGCACTTCCTCTGTAATCCCTCCTGGAAATGTAAGAACTTTACTTCATGCACTTCCTCTGTAATCCCTCCTGAAAATGTAAGAACTTTACTTTATGCACTTCCTCTGTAATCCCTCCTGGAAATGTAAGAACTCTACATTGTGCATTTCCTCTATAATTCCTCCTGGAAATATAAGAACTTTACTTTATGCACGTCTTCTGTAATCCCTCCTGGAAATGTAAGAAGTTTACTTTATGCACTTCCTCTGTAATCCCTCCTGGAAATGTAAGAAATCTACTTTGTGCACTTCCTCTGTAATCCCTCCTGGAAATGTAAGAACGTTGTGCATTTCCTCTGTAATTCCTCCTGGAAATGTAAGAACTTTACTTTATGCACTTCCTCTGTAATCCCTCCTGGAAATGTAAGAAATCTACTTCATGCATTCCTCTGTAATCCCTCCTGGAAATGTAAGAACGTTGTGCATTTCCTCTGTAATTCCTCCTAGAAATGTAAGAACTTTACTTTATGCACTTCCTCTGTAATCCCTCCTGGAAATGTAAGAAGTCTACTTTGTGCACTTCCTCTGTAATCCCTCCTGGAAATGTAAGAACTTTACTTCATGCACTTACTCTGTAATCCCTCCTGGAAATGTAAGAACTTTATGCACTTCCTCTGTAATCCGTCCTGGAAATGTAAGAAATTTACTTTATGCACTTCCTCTGCAATCCCTCCTGGAAATGTAAGAACTTTACTTTTTGCACTTCCTCTGTAAATACTCCTGGAAATGTAAGAACTTTACTTTATGCACTTCCTCTGTAATCCCTCCTGGAAATGTAAGAATTTTACTTTATGCACTTCCTCTGTAATCCCTCCTGGAAATGTAAGAACGTTGTGCATTTCCTCTGTAATTCCTCCTGGAAATGTAAGAACTTTACTTTATGCACTTCCTCTGTAATCCCTCCTGGAAATGTAAGAAATCTACTTCATGCATTCCTCTGTAATCCCTCCTGGAAATGTAAGAACTTTACTTTATGCACTTCCTCTGTAATCCCTCCTGGAAATGTAAGAACTTTATTTCATGCACTTCCTCTGTAATCCCTCCTAAAAAAAATGTAAGAACTTTATTTCATGCACATCCTCTGTAATCCCTCCTGGAAATGTAAGAACTTTACTTTATGCACTTCCTCTGTAATCCCTCCTGGAAATGTAAGAACTCTAAATTGTGCATTTCCTCTATAATTCCTCCTGGAAATATAAGAACTTTACTTTATGCACATCTTCTGTAATCCCTCCTGGAAATTTAAGAAGTTTACTTTATGCACTTCCTCTGTAATCCCTCCTGGAAATGTAAGAAATCTACTTTGTGCACTTCCTCTGTAATCCCTCCTGGAAATGTAAGAACGTTGTGCATTTCCTCTGTAATTCCTCCTGGAAATGTAAGAACTTTACTTTATGCACTTACTCTGTAATCCCTCCTGGAAATGTAAGAACTTTACGCACTTCCTCTGTAATCCGTCCTAGAAATGTAAGAACTTTACTTTATGCACTTCCTCTGTAATCCCTCCTGGAAATGTAAGAACTTTACTTTTTGCACTTCCTCTGTAAATACTCCTGGAAATGTAAGAACTCTACTTTGTGCACATCCCCTGTAATCCCTCCTGGAAATGTAAGAACTTTACTTTATGCACTTCCTCTGTAATCCCTCCTGGAAATGTAAGAACTTTACTTTAAGCACTTCCTCTGTAATCCCTCCTGGAAATGTAAGAACTCTACATTGTGCATTTCCTCTATAATTCCTCCTGGAAATATAAGAACTTTACTTTATGCACGTCTTCTGCAATCGCTCCTGGAAATGTAAGAAGTTTACTTTATGCACTTCCTCTGTAATCCCTCCTGGAAATGTAAGAAATCAACTTTGTGCACTTCCTCTGCAATCCCTCCTGGAAATGTAAGAACGTTGTGCATTTCCTCTGTAATTCCTCCTAGAAATGTAAGAACTTTAATTTATGCACTTCCTCTGTAATCCCTCCTGGAAATGTAAGAAATCTACTTTGTGCACTTCATCTGTAATCCCTCCTGGAAATGTAAGAACTTTACTTCATGCACTTACTCTGTAATCCCTCCTGGAAATGTAAGAACTTTATGCACTTCCTCTGTAATCCGTCCTGGAAATGTAAGAACTTTACTTTATGCACTTCCTCTGCAATCCCTCCTGGAAATGTAAGAACTTTACTTTTTGCACTTCCTCTGTAAATACTCCTGGAAATGTAAGAACTCTACTTTGTGCACATCCCCTGTAATCCCTTCTGGAAATGTAAGAACTTTACTTTATGCACTTCCTCTGTAATCCCTCCTGGAAATGTAAGAATTTTACTTTATGCACTTCCTCTGTAATCCCTCCTGGAAATGTAAGAACGTTGTGCATTTCCTCTGTAATTCCTCCTGGAAATGTAAGAACTTTACTTTATGCACTTCCTCTGTAATCCCTCCTGGAAATGTAAGAACTTTACTTTATGCACTTCCTCTGTAATCCCTCCTGGAAATGTAAGAAATCTACCTTGTGCACTTCCACTGTAATCCCTCCTGGAAATGTAAGAACGTTGTGCATTTCCTCTGTAATTCCTCCTGGAAATGTAAGAACTTTACCTTATGCACTTACTCAGTAATCCCTCCTGGAAATGTAAGACCTTTACGTACTTCCTCTGTAATCCGTCCTGGAAATGTAAAAACTTTACTTTATGCACTTCCTCTGTAATCCCTCCTGGAAATGTAAGAACTTTACTTTTTGCACTTCCTCTGTAAATACTCCTGGAAATGTAAGAACTCTACTTTGTGCACATCCCCTGTAATCCCTCCTGGAAATGTAAGAACTTTACTTTATGCACTTCCTCTGTAATCCCTCCTGGAAATGAAAGAATTTTACTTTAAGCACTTCCTGTGTAATCCATCCTGGAAATGTAAGAACTTTACTTTATGCCCTTCCTCTGTAATCCCTCCTGGAAATGTAAGAATTCTACTTTGTGCATTTCCTCTATAATTCCTCCTGGAAATGTAAGAACTTTACTTTAATCACTTCCTCTGTAATCCCTCCTGGAAATGTAAGAAATCTACTTTGTGCACTTCCTCTGTAATCCCTCCTGGAAAATTAAGAACTTCACTTTATGCACTTCCTCTGTAATCCCTCCTGGAAATGTAAGAAATCTACTTTGTGCACTTCCTCTGTAATCCCTCCTGGAAATGTAAGAATTTTACTTCATGCACTTCCTCTGTAATCCCTCCTGGAAATGTAAGAACTTTACTTTATGCCCTTCCTCAGTAATCCCTCCTGGAAATGTAACAACTCTACTTTGTGCATTTCCTCTATAATTCCTCCTGGAAATGTAAGAACTTTACTTTATGCACTTCCTCTGTAATCCCTCCTGGAAATGTAAGAAATCTACTTCATGCATTCCTCTGTAATCCCTCCTGGAAATGTAATAATGTTGTGCATTTCCTCTGTAATTCCTCCTGGAAATGTAAGAACTTTACTTTATGCACTTCCTCTGTAAATACTCCTGGAAATGTAAGAACTCTACTTTGTGCACATCCCCTGTAATCCCTTCTGGAAATGTAAGAACTTTACTTTATGCACTTCTTCTCTAATCCCTCCTGGAAATGTAAGAACTTTACTTTATGCACTTCCTCTGTAATCCCTCCTGGAAATATAAGAACTTTACTTTAAGCACTTCCTCTGTAATCCCTCCTGGAAATATAGGAAACCTAATTTGTGCACTTCCTCTGTAATCCCTCCTGGAAATGTAAGAACGTTGTGCATTTCCTCTGTAATTCCTCCTGGAAATGTAAGAACTTTACTTTATGCACTTCCTCTGTAATCCCTCCTGGAAATGTAAGAACTTTACTTTATGCACTTCCTCTGTAATCCCTCCTGGAAATGTAAGAAATCTACTTTATGCATTCCTCTGTAATTCCTCCTGGAAATGTAAGAACTTTACTTTTTGCACTTCCTCTGTAAATACTCCTGGAAATGTAAGAACTTTACTTTATGCACTTCCTCTGTAATCCCTCCTGGAAATGTAAGAACTCTACATTGTGCATTTCCTCTATAATTCCTCCTGGAAATATAAGAACTTTACTTTATGCACGTCTTCTGTAATCCCTCCTGGAAATGTAAGAAGTTTACTTTATTCACTTCCTCTGTAATCCCTCCTGGAAATGTAAGAAATCTACTTTGTGCACTTCCTCTGCAATCCCTCCTGGAAATGTAAAAACATTGTGCATTTCCTTTGTAATTCCTCCTGGATATGTAAGAACTCTTCTTTGTGCACATCCGCTGTAATCCCTCCTGGAAATGTAAGAACTTTACTTTATGCACTTCCTCTGTAATCCCTCCTGGAAATGTAAGAACTTTACTTTATGCACTTCCTCTGTAATCCCTCCTGGAAATGTAAGAACTCTACATTGTGCATTTCCTCTATAATTCCTCCTGGAAATATAAGAACTTTACTTTATGCACGTCTTCTGTAATCCCTCCTTGAAATGTAAGAAGTTTACTTCATGCACTTCCTCTGTAATCCCTCCTGGAAATGTAAGAAATCAACTTTGTGCACTTCCTCTGCAATCCCTCCTGGAAATGTAAGAACGTTGTGCATTTCCTCTGTAATTCCTCCTAGAAATGTAAGAACTTTACTTTATGCACTTCCTCTGTAATCCCTCCTGGAAATGTAAGAAATCTACTTTGTGCACTTCCTCTGTAATCCCTCCTGGAAATGTAAGAACTTTACTTCATGCACTTACTCTGTAATCCCTCCTGGAAATGTAAGAACTTTATGCACTTCCTCTGTAATCCGTCCTGGAAATGTAAGAACTTTACTTTATGCACTTCCTCTGCAATCCCTCCTGGAAATGTAAGAACTTTACTTTTTGCACTTCCTCTGTAAATACTCCTGGAAATGTAAGAACTCTACTTTGTGCACATCCCCTGTAATCCCTCCTGGAAATGTAAGAACTTTACTTTATGCACTTCCTCTGTAATCCCTCCTGGAAATGTAAGAATTTTACTTTATGCACTTCCTCTGTAATCCCTCCTGGAAATGTAAGAATGTTGTGCATTTCCTCTGTAATTCCTCCTGGAAATGTAAGAACTTTACTTTATGCACTTCCTCTGTAATCCCTCCTGGAAATGTAAGAACTTTACTTTATGCACTTCCTCTGTAATCCCTCCTGGAAATGTAAGAAATCTACGTTGTGCACTTCCTCTGTAATCTCTCCTGGAAATGTAAGAATGTTGTGCATTTCCTCTGTAATTCCTCCTGGAAATGTAAGAACTTTACCTTATGCACTTACTCAGGAATCCCTCCTGGAAATGTAAGAACTTTATGCACTTCCTCTGTAATCCATCCTGGAAATGTAAGAACTTTACTTTATGCACTTCCTCTGTAAATACTCCTGGAAATGTAAGAACTGTACTTTGTGCACATCCCCTGTAATCCCTCCTGGAAATGTAAGAACTTTACTGTATGCACTTCCTCTGTAATCCCTCCTGGAAATGTAAGAACTTTACTTTTTGCACTTCCTCTGTAAATACTCCTGGAAATGTAAGAACTCTACTTTGTGCACATCCCTTGTAATCCCTCCTGGAAATGTAAGAACTTTATGCACTTCCTCTGTAATCCCTCCTGGAAATGTAAGAACTTTACTTTATGCACTTCCTCTGTAATCCCTCCTGGAAATGTAAGAAATCTGCTTCATGCATTCCTCTGTAATCCCTCCTGGAAATGTATTAACTTAACTTTATGCACTTCCTCTGTAATCCCTCCTGGAAATGTAAGAACTTTATTTTATGCACTTCCTCTGTAATCCCTCCTGGAAATGTAAGAACTTTACTTCATGCACTTCCTCTGTAATTCCTCCTGGAAATGTAAGAACTTTACTTTATGCACTTCCTCTGTAATCTCTCCTGGAAATGTAAGAACTCTACATTGTGCATTTCCTCTATAATTCCTCCTGGAAATATAAGAACTTTACTCTATGCACGTCTTCTGTAATCCCTCCTGGAAATGTAAGAAGTTTACTTTATGCACTTCCTCTGTAATCCCTCCTGGAAATGTAAGAAATCTACTTTGTACACTTCCTCTGTAATCCCTCCTGGAAATGTAAGAACGTTGTGCATTTCCTCTGCAATTCCTCCTGGAAATGTAAGAACTTTACTTTATGCACTTACTCTGTAATCCCTCCTGGAAATGTAAGAACTTTACGCACTTCCTCTGTAATCCGTCCTAGAAATGTAAGAACTTTACTTTATGCACTTACTCTGTAATCCCTCCTGGAAATGTAAGAACTTTACGCACTTCCTCTGTAATCCCTCCTGGAAATGTAAGAACTTTACTTCATGCACTTACTCTGTAATCCCTCCTGGAAATGTAAGAACTTTATGCACTTCCTCTGTAATCCGTCCTGGAAATGTAAGAACTTTACTTTATGCACTTCCTCTGCAATCCCTCCTGGAAATGTAAGAACTTTACTTTTTGCACTTCCTCTGTAAATACTCCTGGAAATGTAAGAACTCTACTTTGTGCACATCCCCTGTAATCCCTTCTGGAAATGTAAGAACTTTACTTTATGCACTTCCTCTGTAATCCCTCCTGGAAATGTAAGAATTTTACTTTATGCACTTCCTCTGTAATCCCTCCTGGAAATGTAAGAACGTTGTGCATTTCCTCTGTAATTCCTCCTGGAAATGTAAGAACTTTACTTTCTGCACTTCCTCTGTAATCCCTCCTGGAAATGTAAGAACTTTACTTTATGCACTTCCTCTGTAATCCCTCCTGGAAATGTAAGAAATCTACCTTGTGCACTTCCACTGTAATCCCTCCTGGAAATGTAAGAACGTTGAGCATTTCCTCTGTAATTCCTCCTGGAAATGTAAGAACTTTACCTTATGCACTTACTCAGTAATCCCTCCTGGAAATGTAAGAACTTTACGTACTTCCTCTGTAATCCGTCCTGGAAATGTAAAAACTTTACTTTATGCACTTCCTCTGTAATCCCTCCTGGAAATGTAAGAACTTTACTTTTTGCACTTCCTCTGTAAATACTCCTGGAAATGTAAGAACTCTACTTTGTGCACATCCCCTGTAATCCCTCCTGGAAATGTAAGAACTTTACTTTATGCACTTCCTCTGTAATCCCTCCTGGAAATGAAAGAATTTTACTTTAAGCACTTCCTGTGTAATCCATCCTGGAAATGTAAGAACTTTACTTTATGCCCTTCCTCTGTAATCCCTCCTGGAAATGTAAGAATTCTACTTTGTGCATTTCCTCTATAATTCCTCCTGGAAATGTAAGAACTTTACTTTAATCACTTCCTCTGTAATCCCTCCTGGAAATGTAAGAAATCTACTTTGTGCACTTCCTCTGTAATCCCTCCTGGAAAATTAAGAACTTCACTTTATGCACTTCCTCTGTAATCCCTCCTGGAAATGTAAGAAATCTACTTTGTGCACTTCCTCTGTAATCCCTCCTGGAAATGTAAGAATTTTACTTCATGCACTTCCTCTGTAATCCCTCCTGGAAATGTAAGAACTTTACTTTATGCCCTTCCTCAGTAATCCCTCCTGGAAATGTAACAACTCTACTTTGTGCATTTCCTCTATAATTCCTCCTGGAAATGTAAGAACTTTACTTTATGCACTTCCTCTGTAATCCCTCCTGGAAATGTAAGAAATCTACTTCATGCATTCCTCTGTAATCCCTCCTGGAAATGTAATAATGTTGTGCATTTCCTCTGTAATTCCTCCTGGAAATGTAAGAACTTTACTTTATGCACTTCCTCTGTAAATACTCCTGGAAATGTAAGAACTCTACTTTGTGCACATCCCCTGTAATCCCTTCTGGAAATGTAAGAACTTTACTTTATGCACTTCCTCTCTAATCCCTCCTGGAAATGTAAGAAATTTACTTTATGCACGTCCTCTGTAATCCCTCCTGGAAATATAAGAACTTTACTTTAAGCACTGCCTCTGTAATCCCTCCTGGAAATATAGGAAACCTAATTTGTGCACTTCCTCTGTAATCCCTCCTGGAAATGTAAGAACGTTTTGCATTTCCTCTGTAATTCCTCCTGGAAATGTAAGAACTTTACTTTATGCACTTCCTCTGTAATCCCTCCTGGAAATGTAAGAACTTTACTTTATGCACTTCCTCTGTAATCCCTCCTGGAAATCTAAGAAATCTACTTTATGCATTCCTCTGTAATTCCTCCTGGAAATGTAAGAACTTTACTTTTTGCACTTCCTCTGTAAATACTCCTGGAAATGTAAGAACTTTACTTTATGCACTTCCTCTGTAATCCCTCCTGGAAATGTAAGAACTCTACATTGTGCATTTCCTCTATAATTCCTCCTGGAAATATAAGAACTTTACTTTATGCACGTCTTCTGTAATCCCTCCTGGAAATGTAAGAAGTTTACTTTATGCACTTCCTCTGTAATCCCTCCTGGAAATGTAAGAAATCTACTTTGTGCACTTCCTCTGCAATCCCTCCTGGAAATGTAAGAACATTTTGCATTTCCTTTGTAATTCCTCCTGGATATGTAAGAACTCTTCTTTGTGCACATCCCCTGTAATCCCTCCTGGAAATGTAAGAACTTTACTTTATGCACTTCCTCTGTAATCCCTCCTGGAAATGTAAGAACTTTACTTTATGCACTTCCTCTGTAATCCCTCCTGGAAATGTAAGAACTCTACATTGTGCATTTCCTCTATAATTCCTCCTGGAAATATAAGAACTTTACTTTATGCACGTCTTCTGTAATCCCTCCTTGAAATGTAAGAAGTTTACTTCATGCACTTCCTCTGTAATCCCTCCTGGAAATGGAAGAAATCAACTTTGTGCACTTCCTCTGCAATCCCTCCTGGAAATGTAAGAACGTTGTGCATTTCCTCTGTAATTCCTCCTAGAAATGCAAGAACTTTACTTTATGCACTTCCTCTGTAAATACTCCTGGAAATGTAAGAAATCTACTTTGTGCACTTCCTCTGTAATCCCTCCTGGAAATGTAAGAACTTTACTTCATGCACTTACTCTGTAATCCCTCCTGGAAATGTAAGAACTTTATGCACTTCCTCTGTAATCCGTCCTGGAAATGTAAGAACTTTACTTTATGCACTTCCTCTGCAATCCCTCCTGGAAATGTAAGAACTCTACTTTTTGCACTTCCTCTGTGAATACTCCTGGAAATGTAAGAACTCTACTTTGTGCACATCCCCTGTAATCCCTCCTGGAAATGTAAGAACTTTACTTTATGCACTTCCTCTGTAATCCCTCCTGGAAATGTAAGAATTTTACTTTATGCACTTCCTCTGTAATCCCTCCTGGAAATGAAAGAATGTTGTGCATTTCCTCTGTAATTCCTCCTGGAAATGTAAGAACTTTACTTTATGCACTTCCTCTGTAATCCCTCCTGGAAATGTAAGAACTTTATGCACTTCCTCTGTAATCCGTCCTGGAAATGTAAGAACTTTACTTTATGCACTTCCTCTGCAATCCCTCCTGGAAATGTAAGAACTTTAATTTTTGCACTTCCTCTGTAAATACTCCTGGAAATGTAAGAACTCTACTTTGTGCACATCCCCTGTAATCCCTCCTGGAAATGTAAGAATGTTGTGCATTTCCTCTGTAATTCCTCCTGGAAATGTAAGAACTTTACTTCATGCACTTACTCTGTAATCCCTCCTGGAAATGTAAGAACTTTATGCACTTCCTCTGTAATCCGTCCTGGAAATGTAAGAACTTTACTTTATGCACTTCCTCTGCAATCCCTCCTGGAAATGTAAGAACTTTAATTTTTGCACTTCCTCTGTAAATACTCCTGGAAATGTAAGAACTCTACTTTGTGCACATCCCCTGTAATCCCTCCTGGAAATGTAAGAACTTTACTTTATGCACTTCCTCTGTAATCCCTCCTGGAAATGTAAGAATTTTACTTTATGCACTTCCTCTGTAATCCCTCCTGGAAATGTAAGAATGTTGTGCATTTCCTCTGTAATTCCTCCTGGAAATGTAAGAACTTTACTTTATGCACTTCCTCTGTAATCCCTCCTGGAAATGTAAGAACTTTACTTTATGCACTTCCTCTGTAATCCCTCCTGGAAATGTAAGAAATCTACGTTGTGCACTTCCTCTGTAATCCCTCCTGGAAATGTAAGAATGTTGTGCATTTCCTCTGTAATTCCTCCTGGAAATGTAAGAACTTTACCTTATGCACTTACTCAGGAATCCCTCCTGGAAATGTAAGAACTTTATGCACTTCCTCTGTAATCCGTCCTGGAAATGTAAGAACTTTACTTTATGCACTTCCTCTGTAAATACTCCTGGAAATGTAAGAACTGTACTTTGTGCACATCCCCTGTAATCCCTCCTGGAAATGTAAGAACTTTACTGTATGCACTTCCTCTGTAATCCCTCCTGGAAATGTAAGAACTTTACTTTTTGCACTTCCTCTGTAAATACTCCTGGAAATGTAAGAACTCTACTTTGTGCACATCCCTTGTAATCCCTCCTGGAAATGTAAGAACTTTATGCACTTCCTCTGTAATCCCTCCTGGAAATGTAAGAACTTTACTTTATGCACTTCCTCTGTAATCCCTCCTGGAAATGTAAGAAATCTGCTTCATGCATTCCTCTGTAATCCCTCCTGGAAATGTAAGAACTTAACTTTATGCACTTCCTCTGTAATCCCTCCTGGAAATGTAAGAACTTTATTTTATGCACTTCCTCTGTAATCCCTCCTGGAAATGTAAGAACTTTACTTCATGCACTTCCTCTGTAATTCCTCCTGGAAATGTAAGAACTTTACTTTATGCACTTCCTCTGTAATCTCTCCTGGAAATGTAAGAACTCTACATTGTGCATTTCCTCTATAATTCCTCCTGGAAATATAAGAACTTTACTCTATGCACGTCTTCTGTAATCCCTCCTGGAAATGTAAGAAGTTTACTTTATGCACTTCCTCTGTAATCCCTCCTGGAAATGTAAGAAATCTACTTTGTGCACTTCCTCTGTAATCCCTCCTGGAAATGTAAGAACGTTGTGCATTTCCTCTGCAATTCCTCCTGGAAATGTAAGAACTTTACTTTATGCACTTACTCTGTAATCCCTCCTGGAAATGTAAGAACTTTACGCACTTCCTCTGTAATCCGTCCTAGAAATGTAAGAACTTTACTTTATGCACTTCCTCTGTAATCCCTCCTGGAAATGTAAGAACTTTATTTTTTGCACTTCCTCTGTAAATACTCCAGGAAATGTAAGAACTCTACTTTGTGAACATCCCCTGTAATCCCTCCTGGAAATGTAAGAACTTTATGCACTTCCTCTGTAATCCGTCCTGGAAATGTAAGAACTTTACTTTATGCACTTCCTCTGCAATCCCTCCTGGAAATGTAAGAACTTTACTTTTTGCACTTCCTCTGTAAATACTCCTGGAAATGTAAGAACTCTACTTTGTGGACATCCCCTGTAATCCCTTCTGGAAATGTAAGAACTTTACTTTATGCACTTCCTCTCTAATCCCTCCTGGAAATGTAAGAACTTTACTTTATGCACTTCCTCTGTAATCCCTCCTGGAAATATAAGAACTTTACTTTAAGCACTTCCTCTGTAATCCCTCCTGGAAATATAGGAAATCTACTTTGTGCACTTCCTCTGTAATCCCTCCTGGAAATGTAAGAACGTTGTGCATTTCCTCTGTAATTCCTCCTGGAAATGTAAGAACTTTACTTTATGCACTTCCTCTGTAATCCCTCCTGGAAATGTAAGAACTTTACTTTATGCACTTCCTCTGTAATCCCTCCTGGAAATGTAAGAAATCTACTTTATGCATTCCTCTGTAATTCCTCCTGGAAATGTAAGAACTTTACTTTTTGCACTTCCTCTGTAAATACTCCTGGAAATGTAAGAACTTTACTTTATGCACTTCCTCTGTAATCCCTCCTGGAAATGTAAGAACTCTACATTGTGCATTTCCTCTATAATTCCTCCTGGAAATATAAGAACTTTACTTTATGCACGTCTTCTGTAGTCCCTCCTGGAAATGTAAGAAGTTTACTTTATGCACTTCCTCTGTAATCCCTCCTGGAAATGTAAGAAATCTACTTTGTGCACTTCCTCTGCAATCCCTCCTGGAAATGTAAGAACATTGTGCATTTCCTCTGTAATTCCTCCTGGATATGTAAGAACTCTTCTTTGTGCACATCCCCTGTAATCCCTCCTGGAAATGTAAGAACTTTACTTTATGCACTTCCTCTGTAATCCCTCCTGGAAATGTAAGAACTTTACTTTAAGCACTTCCTCTGTAATCCCTCCTGGAAATGTAAGAACTCTACATTGTGCATTTCCTCTATAATTCCTCCTGGAAATATAAGAACTTTACTTTATGCACGTCTTCTGTAATCCCTCCTGGAAATGTAAGAAGTTTACTTTATGCACTTCCTCTGTAATCCCTCCTGGAAATGTAAGAAATCAACTTTGTGCACTTCCTCTGCAATCCCTCCTGGAAATGTAAGAACGTTGTGCATTTCCTCTGTAATTCCTCCTAGAAATGTAAGAACTTTACTTTTTGCACTTCCTCTGTAAATACTCCTGGAAATGTAAGAACTCTACTTTGTGCACATCCCTTGTAATCCCTCCTGGAAATGTAAGAACTTTATGCACTTCCTCTGTAATCCCTCCTGGAAATGTAAGAACTTTACTTTATGCACTTCCTCTGTAATCCCTCCTGGAAATGTAAGAAATCTACTTTGTGCACTTCCTCTGCAATCCCTCCTGGAAATGTAAGAACGTTGTGCATTTCCTCTGTAATTCCTCCTGGATATGTAAGAACTTTACTTTATGCACTTCCTCTGTAATCCCTCCTGGAAATGTAAGAACTTTACTTTATGCACTTCCTCTGTAATCCCTCCTGGAAATGTAAGAAATCTACTTTATGCATTCCTCTGTAATTCCTCCTGGAAATGTAAGAACTTTACTTTTTGCACTTCCTCTGTAAATACTCCTGGAATTGTAAGAACTTTACTTTATACACTTCCTCTGTAATCCCTCCTGGAAATGTAAGAGCTTTACTTTATGCACTTCCTCTGTAATCCCTCCTGGAAATGTAAGAAATCTACTTCATGCATTCCTCTGTAATCCCTCCTGGAAATGTAAGAACTTTACTTTATGCACTTCCTCTGTAATCCCTCCTGGAAATGTAAGAACTTTATTTTATGCACTTCCTCTGTAATCCCTCCTGGAAATGTAAGAACTTTACTTCATGCACTTCCTCTGTAATCCCTCCTGAAAATGTAAGAACTTTACTTTATGCACTTCCTCTGTAATCCCTCCTGGAAATGTAAGAACTCTACATTGTGCATTTCCTCTATAATTCCTCCTGGAAATATAAGAACTTTACTTTATGCACGTCTTCTGTAATCCCTCCTGGAAATGTAAGAAGTTTACTTTATGCACTTCCTCTGTAATCCCTCCTGGAAATGTAAGAAATCTACTTTGTGCACTTCCTCTGTAATCCCTCCTGGAAATGTAAGAACGTTGTGCATTTCCTCTGTAATTCCTCCTGGAAATGTAAGAACTTTACTTTATGCACTTCCTCTGTAATCCCTCCTGGAAATGTAAGAAGTCTACTTTGTGCACTTCCTCTGTAATCCCTCCTGGAAATGTAAGAACTTTACTTCATGCACTTACTCTGTAATCCCTCCTGGAAATGTAAGAACTTTATGCACTTCCTCTGTAATCCGTCCTGGAAATGTAAGAAATTTACTTTATGCACTTCCTCTGCAATCCCTCCTGGAAATGTAAGAACTTTACTTTTTGCACTTCCTCTGTAAATACTCCTGGAAATGTAAGAACTCTACTTTGTGCACATCCCCTGTAATCCCTCCTGGAAATGTAAGAACTTTACTTTATGCACTTCCTCTGTAATCCCTCCTGGAAATGTAAGAACTTTACTTTAAGCACTTCCTCTGTAATCCCTCCTGGAAATGTAAGAACTCTACATTGTGCATTTCCTCTATAATTCCTCCTGGAAATATAAGAACTTTACTTTATGCACGTCTTCTGTAATCCCTCCTGGAAATGTAAGAAGTTTACTTTATGCACTTCCTCTGTAATCCCTCCTGGAAATGTAAGAAATCTACTTTGTGCACTTCCTCTGCAATCCCTCCTGGAAATGTAAGAACGTTGTGCATTTCCTCTGTAATTCCTCCTGGAAATGTAAGAACTTTACTTTATGCACTTCCTCTGTAATCCCTCCTGGAAATGTAAGAACTTTACTTCATGCACTTACTCTGTAATCCCTCCTGAAAATGTAAGAACTTTATGCACTTCCTCTGTAATCCGTCCTGGAAATGTAAGAACTTTACTTTATGCACTTCCTCTGCAATTCCTCCTGGAAATGTAAGAACTTTACTTTTTGCACTTCCTCTGTAAATACTCCTGGAAATGTAAGAACTCTACTTTGTGCACATCCCCTGTAATCCCTCCTGGAAATGTAAGAACTTTACTTTATGCACTTCCTCTGTAATCCCTCCTGGAAATGTAAGAACTTTACTTTAAGCACTTCCTCTGTAATCCCTCCTGGAAATGTAAGAACTCTACATTGTGCATTTCCTCTATAATTCCTCCTGGAAATATAAGAACTTTACTTTATGCACGTCTTCTGTAATCCCTCCTGGATATGTAAGAAGTTTACTTTATGCACTTCCTCTGTAATCCCTCCTGGAAATGTAAGAAATCTACTTTGTGCACTTCCTCTGTAATCCCTCCTGGAAATGTAAGAATTCTACTTTGTGCATTTCCTCTATAATTCCTCCTGGAAATGTAAGAACTTTACTTTAATCACTTCTCTGTAATCCCTCCTGGAAATGTAAGAAATCTACTTTGTGCACTTCCTCTGTAATCCCTCCTGGAAAATTAAGAACTTCACTTTATGCACTTCCTCTGTAATCCCTCCTGGAAATGTAAGAAATCTACTTTGTGCACTTCCTCTGTAATCCCTCCTGGAAATGTAAGAATTTTACTTCATGCACTTCCTCTGTAATCCCTCCTGGAAATGTAAGAACTTTACTTTATGCCCTTCCTCAGTAATCCCTCCTGGAAATGTAACAACTCTACTTTGTGCATTTCCTCTATAATTCCTCCTGGAAATGTAAGAACTTTACTTTATGCACTTCCTCTGTAATCCCTCCTGGAAATGTAAGAAATCTACTTCATGCATTCCTCTGTAATCCCTCCTGGAAATGTAATAATGTTGTGCATTTCCTCTGTAATTCCTCCTGGAAATGTAAGAACTTTACTTTATGCACTTCCTCTGTAAATACTCCTGGAAATGTAAGAACTCTACTTTGTGCACATCCCCTGTAATCCCTTCTGGAAATGTAAGAACTTTACTTTATGCACTTCCTCTCTAATCCCTCCTGGAAATGTAAGAACTTTACTTTATGCACTTCCTCTGTAATCCCTCCTAGAAATATAAGAACTTTACTTTAAGCACTTCCTCTGTAATCCCTCCTGGAAATATAGGAAACCTAATTTGTGCACTTCCTCTGTAATCCCTCCTGGAAATGTAAGAACGTTGTGCATTTCCTCTGTAATTCCTCCTGGAAATGTAAGAACTTTACTTTATGCACTTCCTCTGTAATCCCTCCTGGAAATGTAAGAACTTTACTTTATGCACTTCCTCTGCAATCCCTCCTGGAAATGTAAGAAATCTACTTTATGCATTCCTCTGTAATTCCTCCTGGAAATGTAAGAACTTTACTTTTTGCACTTCCTCTGTAAATACTCCTGGAAATGTAAGAACTTTACTTTATGCACTTCCTCTGTAATCCCTCCTGGAAATGTAAGAACTCTACATTGTGCATTTCCTCTATAATTCCTCCTGGAAATATAAGAACTTTACTTTATGCACGTCTTCTGTAATCCCTCCTGGAAATGTAAGAAGTTTACTTTATGCACTTCCTCTGTAATCCCTCCTGGAAATGTAAGAAATCTACTTTGTGCACTTCCTCTGCAATCCCTCCTGGAAATGTAAGAACATTGTGCATTTCCTTTGTAATTCCTCCTGGATATGTAAGAACTCTTCTTTGTGCACATCCCCTGTAATCCCTCCTGGAAATGTAAGAACTTTACTTTATGCACTTCCTCTGTAATCCCTCCTGGAAATGTAAGAACTTTACTTTATGCACTTCCTCTGTAATCCCTCCTGGAAATGTAAGAACTCTACATTGTGCATTTCCTCTATAATTCCTCCTGGAAATATAAGAACTTTACTTTATACACGTCTTCTGTAATCCCTCCTTGAAATGTAAGAACGTTGTGCATTTCCTCTGTAATTCCTCCTAGAAATGTAAGAACTTTACTTTATGCACTTCCTCTGTAATCCCTCCTGGAAATGTAAGAAATCTACTTTGTGCACTTCCTCTGTAATCCCTCCTGGAAATGTAAGAACTTTACTTCATGCACTTACTCTGTAATCCCTCCTGGAAATGTAAGAACTTTATGCACTTCCTCTGTAATCCGTCCTGGAAATGTAAGAACTTTACTTTATGCACTTCCTCTGCAATCCCTCCTGGAAATGTAAGAACTTTACTTTTTGCACTTCCTCTGTAAATACTCCTGGAAATGTAAGAACTCTACTTTGTGCACATCCCCTGTAATCCCTCCTGGAAATGTAAGAACTTTACTTTATGCACTTCCTCTGTAATCCCTCCTGGAAATGTAAGAATTTTACTTTATGCACTTCCTCTGTAATCCCTCCTGGAAATGTAAGAATGTTGTGCATTTCCTCTGTAATTCCTCCTGGAAATGTAAGAACTTTACTTTATGCACTTCCTCTGTAATCCCTCCTGGAAATGTAAGAACTTTACTTTATGCACTTCCTCTGTAATCCCTCCTGGAAATGTAAGAAATCTACGTTGTGCACTTCCTCTGTAATCCCTCCTGGAAATGTAAGAATGTTGTGCATTTCCTCTGTAATTCCTCCTGGAAATGTAAGAACTTTACCTTATGCACTTACTCAGGAATCCCTCCTGGAAATGTAAGAACTTTATGCACTTCCTCTGTAATCCGTCCTGGAAATGTAAGAACTTTACTTTATGCACTTCCTCTGTAAATACTCCTGGAAATGTAAGAACTGTACTTTGTGCACATCCCCTGTAATCCCTCCTGGAAATGTAAGAACTTTACTGTATGCACTTCCTCTGTAATCCCTCCTGGAAATGTAAGAACTTTACTTTTTGCACTTCCTCTGTAAATACTCCTGGAAATGTAAGAACTCTACTTTGTGCACATCCCTTGTAATCCCTCCTGGAAATGTAAGAACTTTATGCACTTCCTCTGTAATCCCTCCTGGAAATGTAAGAACTTTACTTTATGCACTTCCTCTGTAATCCCTCCTGGAAATGTAAGAAATCTGCTTCATGCATTCCTCTGTAATCCCTCCTGGAAATGTAAGAACTTAACTTTATGCACTTCCTCTGTAATCCCTCCTGGAAATGTAAGAACTTTATTTTATGCACTTCCTCTGTAATCCCTCCTGGAAATGTAAGAAATTTACTTCATGCACTTCCTCTGTAATTCCTCCTGGAAATGTAAGAACTTTACTTTATGCACTTCCTCTGTAATCTCTCCTGGAAATGTAAGAACTCTACATTGTGCATTTCCTCTATAATTCCTTCTGGAAATATAAGAACTTTACTCTATGCACGTCTTCTGTAATCCCTCCTGGTAATGTAAGAAGTTTACTTTATGCACTTCCTCTGTAATCCCTCCTGGAAATGTAAGAAATCTACTTTGTGCACTTCCTCTGTAATCCCTCCTGGAAATGTAAGAACGTTGTGCATTTCCTCTGCAATTCCTCCTGGAAATGTAAGAACTTTACTTTATGCACTTACTCTGTAATCCCTCCTGGAAATATAAGAACTTTACGCACTTCCTCTGTAATCCGTCCTAGAAATGTAAGAACTTTACTTTATGCACTTCCTCTGTAATCCCTCCTGGAAATGTAAGAACTTTATTTTTTGCACTTCCTCTGTAAATACTCCTGGAAATGTAAGAACTCTACTTTGTGAACATCCCCTGTAATCCCTCCTGGAAATGTAAGAACTTTATGCACTTCCTCTGTAATCCGTCCTGGAAATGTAAGAACTTTACTTTATGCACTTCCTCTGCAATCCCTCCTGGAAATGTAAGAACTTTACTTTTTGCACTTCCTCTGTAAATACTCCTGGAAATGTAAGAACTCTACTTTGTGGACATCCCCTGTAATCCCTTCTGGAAATGTAAGAACTTTACTTTATGCACTTCCTCTCTAATCCCTCCTGGAAATGTAAGAACTTTACTTTATGCACTTCCTCTGTAATCCCTCCTGGAAATATAAGAACTTTACTTTAAGCACTTCCTCTGTAATCCCTCCTGGAAATATAGGAAATCTACTTTGTGCACTTCCTCTGTAATCCCTCCTGGAAATGTAAGAACGTTGTGCATTTCCTCTGTAATTCCTCCTGGAAATGTAAGAACTTTACTTTATGCACTTCCTCTGTAATCCCTCCTGGAAATGTAAGAACTTTACTTTATGCACTTCCTCTGTAATCCCTCCTGGAAATGTAAGAAATCTACTTTATGCATTCCTCTGTAATTCCTCCTGGAAATGTAAGAACTTTACTTTTTGCACTTCCTCTGTAAATACTCCTGGAAATGTAAGAACTTTACTTTATGCACTTCCTCTGTAATCCCTCCTGGAAATGTAAGAACTCTACATTGTGCATTTCCTCTACAATTCCTCCTGGAAATATAAGAACTTTACTTTATGCACGTCTTCTGTAGTCCCTCCTGGAAATGTAAGAAGTTTACTTTATGCACTTCCTCTGTAATCCCTCCTGGAAATGTAAGAAATCTACTTTGTGCACTTCCTCTGCAATCCCTCCTGGAAATGTAAGAACATTGTGCATTTCCTCTGTAATTCCTCCTGGATATGTAAGAACTCTTCTTTGTGCACATCCCCTGTAATCCCTCCTGGAAATGTAAGAACTTTACTTTATGCACTTCCTCTGTAATCCCTCCTGGAAATGTAAGAACTTTACTTTAAGCACTTCCTCTGTAATCCCTCCTGGAAATGTAAGAACTCTACATTGTGCATTTCCTCTATAATTCCTCCTGGAAATATAAGAACTTTACTTTATGCATGTCTTCTGTAATCCCTCCTGGAAATGTAAGAAGTTTACTTTATGCACTTCCTCTGTAATCCCTCCTGGAAATGTAAGAAATCAACTTTGTGCACTTCCTCTGCAATCCCTCCTGGAAATGTAAGAACGTTGTGCATTTCCTCTGTAATTCCTCCTAGAAATGTAAGAACTTTACTTTATGCACTTCCTCTGTAATCCCTCCTGGAAATGTAAGAACTTTACTTTTTGCACTTCCTCTGTAAATACTCCTGGAAATGTAAGAACTCTACTTTGTGCACATCCCTTGTAATCCCTCCTGGAAATGTAAGAACTTTATGCACTTCCTCTGTAATCCCTCCTGGAAATGTAAGAAGTTTACTTTATGCACTTCCTCTGTAATCCCTCCTGGAAATGTAAGAAATCTACTTTGTGCACTTCCTCTGCAATCCCTCCTGGAAATGTAAGAACGTTGTGCATTTCCTCTGTAATTCCTCCTGGATATGTAAGAACTTTACTTTATGCACTTCCTCTGTAATCCCTCCTGGAAATGTAAGAACTTTACTTTATGCACTTCCTCTGTAATCCCTCCTGGAAATGTAAGAAATCTACTTTATGCATTCCTCTGTAATTCCTCCTGGAAATGTAAGAACTTTACTTTTTGCACTTCCTCTGTAAATACTCCTGGAATTGTAAGAACTTTACTTTATACACTTCCTCTGTAATCCCTCCTGGAAATGTAAGAGCTTTACTTTATGCACTTCCTCTGTAATCCCTCCTGGAAATGTAAGAAATTTACTTCATGCATTCCTCTGTAATCCCTCCTGGAAATGTAAGAACTTTACTTTATGCACTTCCTCTGTAATCCCTCCTGGAAATGTAAGAACTTTATTTTATGCACTTCCTCTGTAATCCCTCCTGGAAATGTAAGAACTTTACTTCATGCACTTCCTCTGTAATCCCTCCTGAAAATGTAAGAACTTTACTTTATGCACTTCCTCTGTAATCCCTCCTGGAAATGTAAGAACTCTACATTGTGCATTTCCTCTATAATTCCTCCTGGAAATATAAGAACTTTACTTTATGCACATCTTCTGTAATCCCTCCTGGAAATGTAAGAAGTTTACTTTATGCACTTCCTCTGTAATCCCTCCTGGAAATGTAAGAAATCTACTTTGTGCACTTCCTCTGTAATCCCTCCTGGAAATGTAAGAACGATGTGCATTTCCTCTGTAATTCCTCCTGGAAATGTAAGAACTTTACTTTATGCACTTCCTCTGTAATCCCTCCTGGAAATGTAAGAAATCTACTTCATGCATTCCTCTGTAATCCCTCCTGGAAATGTAAGAACGTTGTGCATTTCCTCTGTAATTCCTCCTAGAAATGTAAGAACTTTACTTTATGCACTTCCTCTGTAATCCCTCCTGGAAATGTAAGAAGTCTACTTTGTGCACTTCCTCTGTAATCCCTCCTGGAAATGTAAGAACTTTACTTCATGCACTTACTCTGTAATCCCTCCTGGAAATGTAAGAACTTTATGCACTTCCTCTGTAATCCGTCCTGGAAATGTAAGAAATTTACTTTATGCACTTCCTCTGCAATCCCTCCTGGAAATGTAAGAACTTTACTTTTTGCTCTTCCTCTGTAAATACTCCTGGAAATGTAAGAACTCTACTTTGTGCACATCCCCTGTAATCCCTCCTGGAAATGTAAGAACTTTACTTTATGCACTTCCTCTGTAATCCCTCCTGGAAATGTAAGAACTTTACTTTAAGCACTTCCTCTCTAATCCCTCCTGGAAATGTAAGAACTCTACATTGTGCATTTCCTCTATAATTCCTCCTGGAAATATAAGAACTTTACTTTATGCACGTCTTCTGTAATCCCTCCTGGAAATGTAAGAAGTTTACTTTATGCACTTCCTCTGTAATCCCTCCTGGAAATGTAAGAAATCTACTTTGTGCACTTCCTCTGCAATCCCTCCTGGAAATGTAAGAACGTTGTGCATTTCCTCTGTAATTCCTCCTGGAAATGTAAGAACTTTACTTTATGCACTTCCTCTGTAATCCCTCCTGGAAATGTAAGAACTTTACTTCATGCACTTACTCTGTAATCCCTCCTGAAAATGTAAGAACTTTATGCACTTCCTCTGTAATCCGTCCTGGAAATGTAAGAACTTTACTTTATGCACTTCCTCTGCAATTCCTCCTGGAAATGTAAGAACTTTACTTTTTGCACTTCCTCTGTAAATACTCCTGGAAATGTAAGAACTCTACTTTGTGCACATCCCCTGTAATCCCTCCTGGAAATGTAAGAACTTTACTTTATGCACTTCCTCTGTAATCCCTCCTGGAAATGTAAGAACTTTACTTTAAGCACTTCCTCTGTAATCCCTCCTGGAAATGTAAGAACTCTACATTGTGCATTTCCTCTATAATTCCTCCTGGAAATATAAGAACTTTACTTTATGCACGTCTTCTGTAATCCCTCCTGGAAATGTAAGAAGTTTACTTTATGCACTTCCTCTGTAATCCCTCCTGGAAATGTAAGAAATCTACTTTGTGCACTTCCTCTGCAATCCCTCCTGGAAATGTAAGAACGTTGTGCATTTCCTCTGTAATTCCTCCTGGAAATGTAAGAACTTTACTTTATGCACTTCCTCTGTAATCCCTCCTGGAAATGTAAGAAATCTACTTTGTGCTCTTCCTCTGTAATCCCTCCTGGAAATGTAAGAACTTTACTTCATGCACTTACTCTGTAATCCCTCCTGAAAATGTAAGAACTTTATGCACTTCCTCTGTAATCCGTCCTGGAAATGTAAGAACTTTACTTTATGCACTTCCTCTGCAATCCCTCCTGGAAATGTAAGAACTTTACTTTTTGCACTTCCTCTGTAAATACTCCTGGAAATGTAAGAACTCTACTTTGTGCACATCCCCTGTAATCCCTCGTGGAAATGTAAGAACTATACTTTATGCACTTTCTCTGTAATCCCTCCTGGAAATGTAAGAAATCTACCTCCTTCACTTCCTCTGAAATCCCTCCTGGAAATGTAAGAATGTTGTGCATTTCCTCTGTAATTCCTCCTGGAAATGTAAGAACTCTCCCTTATGCAATTACTCAGTAATCCCCCCTGGAAATGTAAGAACTTTATGCACTTCCTCTGTAATCCGTCCTGGAAATGTAAGAACTTTACTTTATGCACTACCTCTGTAAATACTCCTGGAAATGTAAGAACTGTACTTTGTGCACATCCCCTGTAATCCCTCCTGGAAATGTAAGAACTTTACTTTATGCACTTCCTCTGTAATCCCTCCTGGAAATGTAAGAATTTTACTTTATGCACTTCCTCTGTAATCCCTCCTGGAAATGTAAGAACTTTACTTTTTGCACTTCCTCTGTAAATACTCCTGGAAATGTAAGAACTCTACTTTGTGCACATCCCTTGTAATCCCTCCTGGAAATGTAAGAACTTTACTTCATGCACTTCCTCTGTAATCCCTCCTGGAAATGTAAGAACTTTACTTTATGCACTTCCTCTGTAATCCCTCCTGGAAATGTAAGAAATCTACTTTATGCATTCCTCTGTAATTCCTCCTGGAAATGTAAGAACTTTACTTTTTGCACTTCCTCTGTAAATACTCCTGGAAATGTAAGAACTCTACTTTGTGCACATCCCCTGTAATCCCTCCTGGAAATGTAAGAACTTTACTTTATGCACTTCCTCTGTAATCCCTCCTGGAAATGTAAGAACTTTACTTTAAGCACTTCCTCTGTAATCCCTCCTGGAAATGTAAGAACTCTACATTGTGCATTTCCTCTATAATTCCTCCTGGAAATATAAGAACTTTACTTTATGCACGTCTTCTGTAATCCCTCCTGGAAATGTAAGAAGTTTACTTTATGCACTTCCTCTGTAATCCCTCCTGGAAATGTAAGAAATCTACTTTGTGCACTTCCTCTGCAATCCCTCCTGGAAATGTAAGAACGTTGTGCATTTCCTCTGTAATTCCTCCTGGAAATGTAAGAACTTTACTTTATGCACTTCCTCTGCAATCCCTCCTGGAAATGTAAGAACTTTACTTTTTGCACTTCCTCTGTAAATACTCCTGGAAATGTAAGAACTCTACTTTGTGCACATCCCCTGTAATCCCTCGTGGAAATGTAAGAACTATACTTTATGCACTTTCTCTGTAATCCCTCCTGGAAATGTAAGAAATCTACCTCCTTCACTTCCTCTGAAATCCCTCCTGGAAATGTAAGAATGTTGTGCATTTCCTCTGTAATTCCTCCTGGAAATGTAAGAACTCTCCCTTATGCAATTACTCAGTAATCCCCCCTGGAAATGTAAGAACTTTATGCACTTCCTCTGTAATCCGTCCTGGAAATGTAAGAACTTTACTTTATGCACTACCTCTGTAAATACTCCTGGAAATGTAAGAACTGTACTTTGTGCACATCCCCTGTAATCCCTCCTGGAAATGTAAGAACTTTACTTTATGCACTTCCTCTGTAATCCCTCCTGGAAATGTAAGAATTTTACTTTATGCACTTCCTCTGTAATCCCTCCTGGAAATGTAAGAACTTTACTTTTTGCACTTCCTCTGTAAATACTCCTGGAAATGTAAGAACTCTACTTTGTGCACATCCCTTGTAATCCCTCCTGGAAATGTAAGAACTTTACTTCATGCACTTCCTCTGTAATCCCTCCTGGAAATGTAAGAACTTTACTTTATGCACTTCCTCTGTAATCCCTCCTGGAAATGTAAGAAATCTACTTTATGCATTCCTCTGTAATTCCTCCTGGAAATGTAAGAACTTTACTTTTTGCACTTCCTCTGTAAATACTCCTGGAAATGTAAGAACTCTACTTTGTGCACATCCCCTGTAATCCCTCCTGGAAATGTAAGAACTTTACTTTATGCACTTCCTCTGTAATCCCTCCTGGAAATGTAAGAACTTTACTTTAAGCACTTCCTCTGTAATCCCTCCTGGAAATGTAAGAACTCTACATTGTGCATTTCCTCTATAATTCCTCCTGGAAATATAAGAACTTTACTTTATGCACGTCTTCTGTAATCCCTCCTGGAAATGTAAGAAGTTTACTTTATGCACTTCCTCTGTAATCCCTCCTGGAAATGTAAGAAATCTACTTTGTGCACTTCCTCTGCAATCCCTCCTGGAAATGTAAGAACGTTGTGCATTTCCTCTGTAATTCCTCCTGGAAATGTAAGAACTTTACTTTATGCACTTCCTCTGTAATCCCTCCTGGAAATGTAAGAAATCTACTTTGTGCTCTTCCTCTGTAATCCCTCCTGGAAATGTAAGAACTTTACTTCATGCACTTACTCTGTAATCCCTCCTGAAAATGTAAGAACTTTATGCACTTCCTCTGTAATCCGTCCTGGAAATGTAAGAACTTTACTTTATGCACTTCCTCTGCAATCCCTCCTGGAAATGTAAGAACTTTACTTTTTGCACTTCCTCTGTAAATACTCC
>NW_027369031.1:0-45592 GCF_046119375.1 Phyllobates terribilis | reverse complement strand
ATTACTGTTTGTGCATTTACAATATTCATTGATTTTTGCCATTGAAAAACGTTTTTCATATACCAGAAATGTTTGAAGCTACTGACTGAATGAAAGAGCTGGCATCTCACTCTCTTTGAATCTTCTTTATCATGCTAGGATTAGCAGAAAAAAGCAAAAAATTTCAGAATTGCACCTTGCAATGTGGAGATATTACTGTTTGTGCATTTACAATATTCATTGATTTTTGCCATTGAAAAACAGTTTTTCATATACCAGAAATGTTTGAAGCTACTGACTGAATGAAAGGAGCTGGCATCTCACTCTCTTTGAATCTTCTTTATCATGCTAGGATTAGCAGGAAAAAGCAAAAATTTCAGAATTGCACCTTGCAATGTGGAGATATTACTGTTTGTGCATTTACAATATTCATTGATTTTTGCCATTGAAAAACATGTTTTTCATATACCAGAAATGTTTGAAGCTACTGACTGAATGAAAGGAGCTGGCATCTCACTCTCTTTGAATCTTCTTTATCATGCTAGGATTAGCAGGAAAAAGCAAAAAATTTCAGAATTGCACCTTGCAATGTGGAGATATTACTGTTTGTGCATTTACAATATTCATTGATTTTTGCCATTGAAAAACGTCCAGAAATGTTTGAAGCTACTGACTGAATGAAAGGAGCTGGCATCTCACTCTCTTTGAATCTTCTTTATCATGCTAGGATTAACAGGAAAAAGCAAAAAATTTCAGAATTGCACCTTGCAATGTGGAGATATTACTGTTTGTGCATTTACAATATTCATTGATTTTTGCCATTGAAAAACGTTTTTCATATACCAGAAATGTTTGAAGCTACTGACTGAATGAAAGGAGCTGGCATCTCACTCTCTTTGAATCTTCTTTATCATGCTAGGATTAGCAGGAAAAAGCAAAAAATTTCAGAATTGCACCTTGCAATGTGGAGATATTACTGTTTGTGCATTTACAATATTCATTGATTTTTGCCATTGAAAAACATGTTTTTCATATACCAGAAATGTTTGAAGCTACTGACTGAATGAAAGGAGCTGGCATCTCACTCTCTTTGAATCTTCTTTATCATGCTAGGATTAGCAGGAAAAAGCAAAAAATTTCAGAATTGCACCTTGCAATGTGGAGATATTACTGTTTGTGCATTTACAATATTCATTGATTTTTGCCATTGAAAAACGTCCAGAAATGTTTGAAGCTACTGACTGAATGAAAGGAGCTGGCATCTCACTCTCTTTGAATCTTCTTTATCATGCTAGGATTAGCAGGAAAAAGCAAAAAATTTCAGAATTGCACCTTGCAATGTGGAGATATTACTGTTTGTGCATTTACAATATTCATTGATTTTTGCCATTGAAAAACATGTTTTTCATATACCAGAAATGTTTGAAGCTACTGACTGAATGAAAGGAGCTGGCATCTCACTCTCTTTGAATCTTCTTTATCATGCTAGGATTAGCAGGAAAAAGCAAAAAATTTCAGAATTGCACCTTGCAATGTGGAGATATTACTGTTTGTGCATTTACAATATTCATTGATTTTTGCCATTGAAAAACGTCCAGAAATGTTTGAAGCTACTGACTGAATGAAAGGAGCTGGCATCTCACTCTCTTTGAATCTTCTTTATCATGCTAGGATTAACAGGAAAAAGCAAAAAATTTCAGAATTGCACCTTGCAATGTGGAGATATTACTGTTTGTGCATTTACAATATTCATTGATTTTTGCCATTGAAAAACATGTTTTTCATATACCAGAAATGTTTGAAGCTACTGACTGAATGAAAGGAGCTGGCATCTCACTCTCTTTGAATCTTCTTTATCATGCTAGGATTAGCAGGAAAAAGCAAAAAATTTCAGAATTGCACCTTGCAATGTGGAGATATTACTGTTTGTGCATTTACAATATTCATTGATTTTTGCCATTGAAAAACGTCCAGAAATGTTTGAAGCTACTGACTGAATGAAAGGAGCTGGCATCTCACTCTCTTTGAATCTTCTTTATCATGCTAGGATTAACAGGAAAAAGCAAAAAATTTCAGAATTGCACCTTGCAATGTGGAGATATTACTGTTTGTGCATTTACAATATTCATTGATTTTTGCCATTGAAAAACGTCCAGAAATGTTTGAAGCTACTGACTGAATGAAAGGAGCTGGCATCTCACTCTCTTTGAATCTTCTTTATCATGCTAGGATTAGCAGGAAAAAGCAAAAAATTTCAGAATTGCACCTTGCAATGTGGAGATATTACTGTTTGTGCATTTACAATATTCATTGATTTTTGCCATTGAAAAACAGTTTTTCATATACCAGAAATGTTTGAAGCTACTGACTGAATGAAAGGAGCTGGCATCTCACTCTCTTTGAATCTTCTTTATCATGCTAGGATTAGCAGGAAAAAGCAAAAATTTCAGAATTGCACCTTGCAATGTGGAGATATTACTGTTTGTGCATTTACAATATTCATTGATTTTTGCCATTGAAAAACATGTTTTTCATATACCAGAAATGTTTGAAGCTACTGACTGAATGAAAGGAGCTGGCATCTCACTCTCTTTGAATCTTCTTTATCATGCTAGGATTAGCAGGAAAAAGCAAAAAATTTCAGAATTGCACCTTGCAATGTGGAGATATTACTGTTTGTGCATTTACAATATTCATTGATTTTTGCCATTGAAAAACATGTTTTTCATATACCAGAAATGTTTGAAGCTACTGACTGAATGAAAGGAGCTGGCATCTCACTCTCTTTGAATCTTCTTTATCATGCTAGGATTAGCAGGAAAAAGCAAAAAATTTCAGAATTGCACCTTGCAATGTGGAGATATTACTGTTTGTGCATTTACAATATTCATTGATTTTTGCCATTGAAAAACGTCCAGAAATGTTTGAAGCTACTGACTGAATGAAAGGAAGCTGGCATCTCACTCTCTTTGAATCTTCTTTATCATGCTAGGATTAACAGGAAAAAGCAAAAAATTTCAGAATTGCACCTTGCAATGTGGAGATATTACTGTTTGTGCATTTACAATATTCATTGATTTTTGCCATTGAAAAACGTCCAGAAATGTTTGAAGCTACTGACTGAATGAAAGGAGCTGGCATCTCACTCTCTTTGAATCTTCTTTATCATGCTAGGATTAGCAGGAAAAAGCAAAAAATTTCAGAATTGCACCTTGCAATGTGGAGATATTACTGTTTGTGCATTTACAATATTCATTGATTTTTGCCATTGAAAAACATGTTTTTCATATACCAGAAATGTTTGAAGCTACTGACTGAATGAAAGGAGCTGGCATCTCACTCTCTTTGAATCTTTATCATGCTAGGATTAGCAGGAAAAAGCAAAAAATTTCAGAATTGCACCTTGCAATGTGGAGATATTACTGTTTGTGCATTTACAATATTCATTGATTTTTGCCATTGAAAAACGTTTAATAACCAGAAATGTTTGAAGCTACTGACTGAATGAAAGGAGCTGGCATCTCACTCTCTTTGAATCTTCTTTATCATGCTAGGATTAGCAGGAAAAAGCAAAAAATTTCAGAATTGCACCTTGCAATGTGGAGATATTACTGTTTGTGCATTTACAATATTCATTGATTTTTGCCATTGAAAAACATGTTTTTCATATACCAGAAATGTTTGAAGCTACTGACTGAATGAAAGGAGCTGGCATCTCACTCTCTTTGAATCTTCTTTATCATGCTAGGATTAGCAGGAAAAAGCAAAAAATTTCAGAATTGCACCTTGCAATGTGGAGATATTACTGTTTGTGCATTTACAATATTCATTGATTTTTGCCATTGAAAAACGTCCAGAAATGTTTGAAGCTACTGACTGAATGAAAGGAGCTGGCATCTCACTCTCTTTGAATCTTCTTTATCATGCTAGGATTAACAGGAAAAAGCAAAAAATTTCAGAATTGCACCTTGCAATGTGGAGATATTACTGTTTGTGCATTTACAATATTCATTGATTTTTGCCATTGAAAAACGTCCAGAAATGTTTGAAGCTACTGACTGAATGAAAGGAGCTGGCATCTCACTCTCTTTGAATCTTCTTTATCATGCTAGGATTAGCAGGAAAAAGCAAAAAATTTCAGAATTGCACCTTGCAATGTGGAGATATTACTGTTTGTGCATTTACAATATTCATTGATTTTTGCCATTGAAAAACATGTTTTTCATATACCAGAAATGTTTGAAGCTACTGACTGAATGAAAGGAGCTGGCATCTCACTCTCTTTGAATCTTCTTTATCATGCTAGGATTAGCAGGAAAAAGCAAAAAATTTCAGAATTGCACCTTGCAATGTGGAGATATTACTGTTTGTGCATTTACAATATTCATTGATTTTTGCCATTGAAAAACGTTTTTCATATACCAGAAATGTTTGAAGCTACTGACTGAATGAAAGGAGCTGGCATCTCACTCTCTTTGAATCTTCTTTATCATGCTAGGACTAGCAGGAAAAAGCAAAAAATTTCAGAATTGCACCTTGCAATGTGGAGATATTACTGTTTGTGCATTTACAATATTCATTGATTTTTGCCATTGAAAAACATGTTTTTCATATACCAGAAATGTTTGAAGCTACTGACTGAATGAACGGAGCTGGCATCTCACTCTCTTTGAATCTTCTTTATCATGCTAGGATTAACAGGAAAAAGCAAAAAATTTCAGAATTGCACCTTGCAATGTGGAGATATTACTGTTTGTGCATTTACAATATTCATTGATTTTTGCCATTGAAAAACGTCCAGAAATGTTTGAAGCTACTGACTGAATGAAAGGAGCTGGCATCTCACTCTCTTTGAATCTTCTTTATCATGCTAGGATTAGCAGGAAAAAGCAAAAAATTTCAGAATTGCACCTTGCAATGTGGAGATACTGTTTGTGCATTTACAATATTCATTGATTTTTGCCATTGAAAAACATGTTTTTCATATACCAGAAATGTTTGAAGCTACTGACTGAATGAAAGGAGCTGGCATCTCACTCTCTTTGAATCTTCTTTATCATGCTAGGATTAGCAGGAAAAAGCAAAAAATTTCAGAATTGCACCTTGCAATGTGGAGATATTACTGTTTGTGCATTTACAATATTCATTGATTTTTGCCATTGAAAAACGTCCAGAAATGTTTGAAGCTACTGACTGAATGAAAAGAGCTGGCATCTCACTCTCTTTGAATCTTCTTTATCATGCTAGGATTAACAGGAAAAAGCAAAAAATTTCAGAATTGCACCTTGCAATGTGGAGATATTACTGTTTGTGCATTTACAATATTCATTGATTTTTGCCATTGAAAAACGTCCAGAAATGTTTGAAGCTACTGACTGAATGAAAGGAGCTGGCATCTCACTCTCTTTGAATCTTCTTTATCATGCTAGGATTAGCAGGAAAAAGCAAAAAATTTCAGAATTGCACCTTGCAATGTGGAGATATTACTGTTTGTGCATTTACAATATTCATTGATTTTTGCCATTGAAAAACGTCCAGAAATGTTTGAAGCTACTGACTGAATGAAAGGAGCTGGCATCTCACTCTCTTTGAATCTTCTTTATCATGCTAGGATTAACAGGAAAAAGCAAAAAATTTCAGAATTGCACCTTGCAATGTGGAGATATTACTGTTTGTGCATTTACAATATTCATTGATTTTTGCCATTGAAAAACGTCCAGAAATGTTTGAAGCTACTGACTGAATGAAAGGAGCTGGCATCTCACTCTCTTTGAATCTTCTTTATCATGCTAGGATTAGCAGGAAAAAGCAAAAAATTTCAGAATTGCACCTTGCAATGTGGAGATATTACTGTTTGTGCATTTACAATATTCATTGATTTTTGCCATTGAAAAACATGTTTTTCATATACCAGAAATGTTTGAAGCTACTGACTGAATGAAAGGAGCTGGCATCTCACTCTCTTTGAATCTTCTTTATCATGCTAGGATTAGCAGGAAAAAGCAAAAAATTTCAGAATTGCACCTTGCAATGTGGAGATATTACTGTTTGTGCATTTACAATATTCATTGATTTTTGCCATTGAAAAACGTCCAGAAATGTTTGAAGCTACTGACTGAATGAAAGGAGCTGGCATCTCACTCTCTTTGAATCTTCTTTATCATGCTAGGATTAGCAGGAAAAAGCAAAAAATTTCAGAATTGCACCTTGCAATGTGGAGATATTACTGTTTGTGCATTTACAATATTCATTGATTTTTGCCATTGAAAAACATGTTTTTCATATACCAGAAATGTTTGAAGCTACTGACTGAATGAAAGGAGCTGGCATCTCACTCTCTTTGAATCTTCTTTATCATGCTAGGATTAGCAGGAAAAAGCAAAAAATTTCAGAATTGCACCTTGCAATGTGGAGATATTACTGTTTGTGCATTTACAATATTCATTGATTTTTGCCATTGAAAAACGTCCAGAAATGTTTGAAGCTACTGACTGAATGAAAGGAGCTGGCATCTCACTCTCTTTGAATCTTCTTTATCATGCTAGGATTAACAGGAAAAAGCAAAAAATTTCAGAATTGCACCTTGCAATGTGGAGATATTACTGTTTGTGCATTTACAATATTCATTGATTTTTGCCATTGAAAAACATGTTTTTCATATACCAGAAATGTTTGAAGCTACTGACTGAATGAAAGGAGCTGGCATCTCACTCTCTTTGAATCTTCTTTATCATGCTAGGATTAGCAGGAAAAAGCAAAAAATTTCAGAATTGCACCTTGCAATGTGGAGATATTACTGTTTGTGCATTTACAATATTCATTGATTTTTGCCATTGAAAAACGTCCAGAAATGTTTGAAGCTACTGACTGAATGAAAGGAGCTGGCATCTCACTCTCTTTGAATCTTCTTTATCATGCTAGGATTAACAGGAAAAAGCAAAAAATTTCAGAATTGCACCTTGCAATGTGGAGATATTACTGTTTGTGCATTTACAATATTCATTGATTTTTGCCATTGAAAAACGTCCAGAAATGTTTGAAGCTACTGACTGAATGAAAGGAGCTGGCATCTCACTCTCTTTGAATCTTCTTTATCATGCTAGGATTAGCAGGAAAAAGCAAAAAATTTCAGAATTGCACCTTGCAATGTGGAGATATTACTGTTTGTGCATTTACAATATTCATTGATTTTTGCCATTGAAAAACGTTTTTCATATACCAGAAATGTTTGAAGCTACTGACTGAATGAAAGGAGCTGGCATCTCACTCTCTTTGAATCTTCTTTATCATGCTAGGATTAGCAGGAAAAAGCAAAAAATTTCAGAATTGCACCTTGCAATGTGGAGATATTACTGTTTGTGCATTTACAATATTCATTGATTTTTGCCATTGAAAAACATGTTTTTCATATACCAGAAATGTTTGAAGCTACTGACTGAATGAAAGGAGCTGGCATCTCACTCTCTTTGAATCTTCTTTATCATGCTAGGATTAGCAGGAAAAAGCAAAAAATTTCAGAATTGCACCTTGCAATGTGGAGATATTACTGTTTGTGCATTTACAATATTCATTGATTTTTGCCATTGAAAAACATGTTTTTCATATACCAGAAATGTTTGAAGCTACTGACTGAATGAAAGGAGCTGGCATCTCACTCTCTTTGAATCTTCTTTATCATGCTAGGATTAGCAGGAAAAAGCAAAAAATTTCAGAATTGCACCTTGCAATGTGGAGATATTACTGTTTGTGCATTTACAATATTCATTGATTTTTGCCATTGAAAAACGTCCAGAAATGTTTGAAGCTACTGACTGAATGAAAGGAAGCTGGCATCTCACTCTCTTTGAATCTTCTTTATCATGCTAGGATTAACAGGAAAAAGCAAAAAATTTCAGAATTGCACCTTGCAATGTGGAGATATTACTGTTTGTGCATTTACAATATTCATTGATTTTTGCCATTGAAAAACGTCCAGAAATGTTTGAAGCTACTGACTGAATGAAAGGAGCTGGCATCTCACTCTCTTTGAATCTTCTTTATCATGCTAGGATTAGCAGGAAAAAGCAAAAAATTTCAGAATTGCACCTTGCAATGTGGAGATATTACTGTTTGTGCATTTACAATATTCATTGATTTTTGCCATTGAAAAACATGTTTTTCATATACCAGAAATGTTTGAAGCTACTGACTGAATGAAAGGAGCTGGCATCTCACTCTCTTTGAATCTTTATCATGCTAGGATTAGCAGGAAAAAGCAAAAAATTTCAGAATTGCACCTTGCAATGTGGAGATATTACTGTTTGTGCATTTACAATATTCATTGATTTTTGCCATTGAAAAACGTCCAGAAATGTTTGAAGCTACTGACTGAATGAAAGGAGCTGGCATCTCACTCTCTTTGAATCTTCTTTATCATGCTAGGATTAGCAGGAAAAAGCAAAAAATTTCAGAATTGCACCTTGCAATGTGGAGATATTACTGTTTGTGCATTTACAATATTCATTGATTTTTGCCATTGAAAAACATGTTTTTCATATACCAGAAATGTTTGAAGCTACTGACTGAATGAAAGGAGCTGGCATCTCACTCTCTTTGAATCTTCTTTATCATGCTAGGATTAGCAGGAAAAAGCAAAAAATTTCAGAATTGCACCTTGCAATGTGGAGATATTACTGTTTGTGCATTTACAATATTCATTGATTTTTGCCATTGAAAAACGTCCAGAAATGTTTGAAGCTACTGACTGAATGAAAGGAGCTGGCATCTCACTCTCTTTGAATCTTCTTTATCATGCTAGGATTAACAGGAAAAAGCAAAAAATTTCAGAATTGCACCTTGCAATGTGGAGATATTACTGTTTGTGCATTTACAATATTCATTGATTTTTGCCATTGAAAAACGTCCAGAAATGTTTGAAGCTACTGACTGAATGAAAGGAGCTGGCATCTCACTCTCTTTGAATCTTCTTTATCATGCTAGGATTAGCAGGAAAAAGCAAAAAATTTCAGAATTGCACCTTGCAATGTGGAGATATTACTGTTTGTGCATTTACAATATTCATTGATTTTTGCCATTGAAAAACATGTTTTTCATATACCAGAAATGTTTGAAGCTACTGACTGAATGAAAGGAGCTGGCATCTCACTCTCTTTGAATCTTCTTTATCATGCTAGGATTAGCAGGAAAAAGCAAAAAATTTCAGAATTGCACCTTGCAATGTGGAGATATTACTGTTTGTGCATTTACAATATTCATTGATTTTTGCCATTGAAAAACGTTTTTCATATACCAGAAATGTTTGAAGCTACTGACTGAATGAAAGGAGCTGGCATCTCACTCTCTTTGAATCTTCTTTATCATGCTAGGATTAGCAGGAAAAAGCAAAAAATTTCAGAATTGCACCTTGCAATGTGGAGATATTACTGTTTGTGCATTTACAATATTCATTGATTTTTGCCATTGAAAAACATGTTTTTCATATACCAGAAATGTTTGAAGCTACTGACTGAATGAACGGAGCTGGCATCTCACTCTCTTTGAATCTTCTTTATCATGCTAGGATTAACAGGAAAAAGCAAAAAATTTCAGAATTGCACCTTGCAATGTGGAGATATTACTGTTTGTGCATTTACAATATTCATTGATTTTTGCCATTGAAAAACGTCCAGAAATGTTTGAAGCTACTGACTGAATGAAAGGAGCTGGCATCTCACTCTCTTTGAATCTTCTTTATCATGCTAGGATTAGCAGGAAAAAGCAAAAAATTTCAGAATTGCACCTTGCAATGTGGAGATACTGTTTGTGCATTTACAATATTCATTGATTTTTGCCATTGAAAAACATGTTTTTCATATACCAGAAATGTTTGAAGCTACTGACTGAATGAAAGGAGCTGTCATCTCACTCTCTTTGAATCTTCTTTATCATGCTAGGATTAGCAGGAAAAAGCAAAAAATTTCAGAATTGCACCTTGCAATGTGGAGATATTACTGTTTGTGCATTTACAATATTCATTGATTTTTGCCATTGAAAAACGTCCAGAAATGTTTGAAGCTACTGACTGAATGAAAGGAGCTGGCATCTCACTCTCTTTGAATCTTCTTTATCATGCTAGGATTAACAGGAAAAAGCAAAAAATTTCAGAATTGCACCTTGCAATGTGGAGATATTACTGTTTGTGCATTTACAATATTCATTGATTTTTGCCATTGAAAAACGTCCAGAAATGTTTGAAGCTACTGACTGAATGAAAGGAGCTGGCATCTCACTCTCTTTGAATCTTCTTTATCATGCTAGGATTAGCAGGAAAAAGCAAAAAATTTCAGAATTGCACCTTGCAATGTGGAGATATTACTGTTTGTGCATTTACAATATTCATTGATTTTTGCCATTGAAAAACATGTTTTTCATATACCAGAAATGTTTGAAGCTACTGACTGAATGAAAGGAGCTGGCATCTCACTCTCTTTGAATCTTCTTTATCATGCTAGGATTAGCAGGAAAAAGCAAAAAATTTCAGAATTGCACCTTGCAATGTGGAGATATTACTGTTTGTGCATTTACAATATTCATTGATTTTTGCCATTGAAAAACGTCCAGAAATGTTTGAAGCTACTGACTGAATGAAAGGAGCTGGCATCTCACTCTCTTTGAATCTTCTTTATCATGCTAGGATTAGCAGGAAAAAGCAAAAAATTTCAGAATTGCACCTTGCAATGTGGAGATATTACTGTTTGTGCATTTACAATATTCATTGATTTTTGCCATTGAAAAACATGTTTTTCATATACCAGAAATGTTTGAAGCTACTGACTGAATGAAAGGAGCTGGCATCTCACTCTCTTTGAATCTTCTTTATCATGCTAGGATTAGCAGGAAAAAGCAAAAAATTTCAGAATTGCACCTTGCAATGTGGAGATATTACTGTTTGTGCATTTACAATATTCATTGATTTTTGCCATTGAAAAACGTCCAGAAATGTTTGAAGCTACTGACTGAATGAAAGGAGCTGGCATCTCACTCTCTTTGAATCTTCTTTATCATGCTAGGATTAACAGGAAAAAGCAAAAAATTTCAGAATTGCACCTTGCAATGTGGAGATATTACTGTTTGTGCATTTACAATATTCATTGATTTTTGCCATTGAAAAACGTCCAGAAATGTTTGAAGCTACTGACTGAATGAAAGGAGCTGGCATCTCACTCTCTTTGAATCTTCTTTATCATGCTAGGATTAGCAGGAAAAAGCAAAAAATTTCAGAATTGCACCTTGCAATGTGGAGATATTACTGTTTGTGCATTTACAATATTCATTGATTTTTGCCATTGAAAAACATGTTTTTCATATACCAGAAATGTTTGAAGCTACTGACTGAATGAAAGGAGCTGGCATCTCACTCTCTTTGAATCTTCTTTATCATGCTAGGATTAGCAGGAAAAAGCAAAAAATTTCAGAATTGCACCTTGCAATGTGGAGATATTACTGTTTGTGCATTTACAATATTCATTGATTTTTGCCATTGAAAAACGTTTTTCATATACCAGAAATGTTTGAAGCTACTGACTGAATGAAAGGAGCTGGCATCTCACTCTCTTTGAATCTTCTTTATCATGCTAGGATTAGCAGGAAAAAGCAAAAAATTTCAGAATTGCACCTTGCAATGTGGAGATATTACTGTTTGTGCATTTACAATATTCATTGATTTTTGCCATTGAAAAACATGTTTTTCATATACCAGAAATGTTTGAAGCTACTGACTGAATGAAAGGAGCTGGCATCTCACTCTCTTTGAATCTTCTTTATCATGCTAGGATTAACAGGAAAAAGCAAAAAATTTCAGAATTGCACCTTGCAATGTGGAGATATTACTGTTTGTGCATTTACAATATTCATTGATTTTTGCCATTGAAAAACGTCCAGAAATGTTTGAAGCTACTGACTGAATGAAAGGAGCTGGCATCTCACTCTCTTTGAATCTTCTTTATCATGCTAGGATTAGCAGGAAAAAGCAAAAAATTTCAGAATTGCACCTTGCAATGTGGAGATATTACTGTTTGTGCATTTACAATATTCATTGATTTTTGCCATTGAAAAACGTCCAGAAATGTTTGAAGCTACTGACTGAATGAAAGGAGCTGGCATCTCACTCTCTTTGAATCTTCTTTATCATGCTAGGATTAACAGGAAAAAGCAAAAAATTTCAGAATTGCACCTTGCAATGTGGAGATATTACTGTTTGTGCATTTACAATATTCATTGATTTTTGCCATTGAAAAACGTCCAGAAATGTTTGAAGCTACTGACTGAATGAAAGGAGCTGGCATCTCACTCTCTTTGAATCTTCTTTATCATGCTAGGATTAGCAGGAAAAAGCAAAAAATTTCAGAATTGCACCTTGCAATGTGGAGATATTACTGTTTGTGCATTTACAATATTCATTGATTTTTGCCATTGAAAAACATGTTTTTCATATACCAGAAATGTTTGAAGCTACTGACTGAATGAAAGGAGCTGACATCTCACTCTCTTTGAATCTTCTTTATCATGCTAGGATTAGCAGGAAAAAGCAAAAAATTTCAGAATTGCACCTTGCAATGTGGAGATATTACTGTTTGTGCATTTACAATATTCATTGATTTTTGCCATTGAAAAACATGTTTTTCATATACCAGAAATGTTTGAAGCTACTGACTGAATGAAAGGAGATGGCATCTCACTCTCTTTGAATCTTCTTTATCATGCTAGGATTAACAGGAAAAAGCAAAAAATTTCAGAATTGCACCTTGCAATGTGGAGATATTACTGTTTGTGCATTTACAATATTCATTGATTTTTGCCATTGAAAAACGTCCAGAAATGTTTGAAGCTACTGACTGAATGAAAGGAGCTGGCATCTCACTCTCTTTGAATCTTCTTTATCATGCTAGGATTAGCAGGAAAAAGCAAAAAATTTCAGAATTGCACCTTGCAATGTGGAGATATTACTGTTTGTGCATTTACAATATTCATTGATTTTTGCCATTGAAAAACATGTTTTTCATATACCAGAAATGTTTGAAGCTACTGACTGAATGAAAGGAGCTGGCATCTCACTCTCTTTGAATCTTCTTTATCCTGCTAGGATTAGCAGGAAAAAGCAAAAAATTTCAGAATTGCACCTTGCAATGTGGAGATATTACTGTTTGTGCATTTACAATATTCATTGATTTTTGCCATTGAAAAACGTCCAGAAATGTTTGAAGCTACTGACTGAATGAAAGGAGCTGGCATCTCACTCTCTTTGAATCTTCTTTATCATGCTAGGATTAGCAGGAAAAAGCAAAAAATTTCAGAATTGCACCTTGCAATGTGGAGATATTACTGTTTGTGCATTTACAATATTCATTGATTTTTGCCATTGAAAAACGTCCAGAAATGTTTGAAGCTACTGACTGAATGAAAGGAGCTGGCATCTCACTCTCTTTGAATCTTCTTTATCATGCTAGGATTAGCAGGAAAAAGCAAAAAATTTCAGAATTGCACCTTGCAATGTGGAGATATTACTGTTTGTGCATTTACAATATTCATTGATTTTTGCCATTGAAAAACATCATGTTATTCATATACCAGAAATGTTTGAAGCTACTGACTGAATGAAAGGAGCTGGCATCTCACTCTCTTTGAATCTTCTTTATCATGCTAGGATTAACAGGAAAAAGCAAAAAATTTCAGAATTGCACCTTGCAATGTGGAGATATTACTGTTTGTGCATTTACAATATTCATTGATTTTTGCCATTGAAAAACATGTTTTTCATATACCAGAAATGTTTGAAGCTACTGACAATGAAAGGAGCTGGCATCTTACTCTCTTTGAATCTTCTTTATCATGCTAGGATTAGCAGGAAAAAGCAAAAAATTTCAGAATTGCACCTTGCAATGTGGAGATATTACTGTTTGTGCATTTACAATATTCATTGATTTTTGCCATTGAAAAACATCATGTTATTCATATACCAGAAATGTTTGAAGCTACTGACTGAATGAAAGGAGCTGGCATCTCACTCTCTTTGAATCTTCTTTATCATGCTAGGATTAACAGGAAAAAGCAAAAAATTTCAGAATTGCACCTTGCAATGTGGAGATATTACTGTTTGTGCATTTACAATATTCATTGATTTTTGCCATTGAAAAACATGTTTTTCATATACCAGAAATGTTTGAAGCTACTGACTGAATGAAAGGAGCTGGCATCTCACTCTCTTTGAATCTTCTTTATCATGCTAGGATTAGCAGGAAAAAGCAAAAAATTTCAGAATTGCACCTTGCAATGTGGAGATATTACTGTTTGTGCATTTACAATATTCATTGATTTTTGCCATTGAAAAACGTCCAGAAATGTTTGAAGCTACTGACTGAATGAAAGGAGCTGGCATCTCACTCTGAATCTTCTTTATCATGCTAGGATTAGCAGGAAAAAGCAAAAAAATTCAGAATTGCACCTTGCAATGTGTAGATATTACTGTTTGTGCATTTACAATATTCATTGATTTTTGCCATTGAAAAACGTTTTTCATATACCAGAAATGTTTGAAGCTACTGACTGAATGAAAGGAGCTGGCATCTCACTCTCTGAATCTTCTTTATCATGCTAGGATTAGCAGGAAAAAGCAAAAAATTTCAGAATTGCACCTTGCAATGTGGAGATATTACTGTTTGTGCATTTACAATATTCATTGATTTTTGCCATTGAAAAACCTGTTTTTCATATACCAGAAATGTTTGAAGCTACTGACTGAATGAAAGGAGCTGGCATCTCACTCTCTTTGAATCTTCTTTATCATGCTAGGATTAGCAGGAAAAAGCAAAAAATTTCAGAATTGCACCTTGCAATGTGGAGATATTACTGTTTGTGCATTTACAATATTCATTGATTTTTGCCATTGAAAAACATGTTTTTCATATACCAGAAATGTTTGAAGCTACTGACTGAATGAAAGGAGCTGGCATCTCACTCTCTTTGAATCTTCTTTATCATGCTAGGATTAGCAGGAAAAAGCAAAAAATTTCAGAATTGCACCTTGCAATGTGGAGATATTACTGTTTGTGCATTTACAATATTCATTGATTTTTGCCATTGAAAAACGTTTTTCATATACCAGAAATGTTTGAAGCTACTGACTGAATGAAAGGAGCTGGCATCTCACTCTCTTTGAATCTTTATCATGCTAGGATTAGCAGGAAAAAGCAAAAAATTTCAGAATTGCACCTTGCAATGTGGAGATATTACTGTTTGTGCATTTACAATATTCATTGATTTTTGCCATTGAAAAACGTTTTTCATATACCAGAAATGTTTGAAGCTACTGACTGAATGAAAGGAGCTGGCATCTCACTCTCTTTGAATCTTCTTTATCATGCTAGGATTAGCAGGAAAAAGCAAAAAATTTCAGAATTGCACCTTGCAATGTGGAGATATTACTGTTTGTGCATTTACAATATTCATTGATTTTTGCCATTGAAAAACATGTTTTTCATATACCAGAAATGTTTGAAGCTACTGACTGAATGAAAGGAGCTGGCATCTCACTCTCTTTGAAACTTCTTTATCATGCTAGGATTAGCAGGAAAAAGCAAAAAATTTCAGAATTGCACCTTGCAATGTGGAGATATTACTGTTTCTGCATTTACAATATTCATTGATTTTTGCCATTGAAAAACGTCCAGAAATGTTTGAAGCTACTGACTGAATGAAAGGAGCTGGCATCTCACTCTCTTTGAATCTTCTTTATCATGCTAGGATTAGCAGGAAAAAGCAAAAAATTTCAGAATTGCACCTTGCAATGTGGAGATATTACTGTTTGTGCATTTACAATATTCATTGATTTTTGCCATTGAAAAACGTTTTTCATATACCAGAAATGTTTGAAGCTACTGACTGAATGAAAGGAGCTGGCATCTCACTCTCTTTGAATCTTCTTTATCATGCTAGGATTAGCAGGAAAAAGCAAAAAATTTCCGAATTGCACCTTGCAATGTGGAGATATTACTGTTTGTGCATTTACAATATTCATTGATTTTTGCCATTGAAAAACATGTTTTTCATATACCAGAAATGTTTGAAGCTACTGACTGAATGAAAGGAGCTGGCATCTCACTCTCTTTGAAACTTCTTTATCATGCTAGGATTAGCAGGAAAAAGCAAAAAATTTCAGAATTGCACCTTGCAATGTGGAGATATTACTGTTTGTGCATTTACAATATTCATTGATTTTTGCCATTGAAAAACGTCCAGAAATGTTTGAAGCTACTGACTGAATGAAAGGAGCTGGCATCTCACTCTCTTTGAATCTTCTTTATCATGCTAGGATTAGCAGGAAAAAGCAAAAAATTTCAGAATTGCACCTTGCAATGTGGAGATATTACGGTTTGTGCATTTACAATATTCATTGATTTTTGCCATTGAAAAACATGTTTTTCATATACCAGAAATGTTTGAAGCTACTGACTGAATGAAAGGAGCTGGCATCTCACTCTCTTTGAATCTTCTTTATCATGCTAGGATTAGCAGGAAAAAGCAAAAAATTTCAGAATTGCACCTTGCAATGTGGAGATATTACTGTTTGTGCATTTACAATATTCATTGATTTTTGCCATTGAAAAACATGTTTTTCATATACCAGAAATGTTTGAAGCTACTGACTGAATGAAAGGAGATGGCATCTCACTCTCTTTGAATCTTCTTTATCATGCTAGGATTAACAGGAAAAAGCAAAAAATTTCAGAATTGCACCTTGCAATGTGGAGATATTACTGTTTGTGCATTTACAATATTCATTGATTTTTGCCATTGAAAAACGTCCAGAAATGTTTGAAGCTACTGACTGAATGAAAGGAGCTGGCATCTCACTCTCTTTGAATCTTCTTTATCATGCTAGGATTAGCAGGAAAAAGCAAAAAATTTCAGAATTGCACCTTGCAATGTGGAGATATTACTGTTTGTGCATTTACAATATTCATTGATTTTTGCCATTGAAAAACGTTTTTCATATACCAGAAATGTTTGAAGCTACTGACTGAATGAAAGGAGCTGGCATCTCACTCTCTTTGAATCTTTATCATGCTAGGATTAGCAGGAAAAAGCAAAAAATTTCAGAATTGCACCTTGCAATGTGGAGATATTACTGTTTGTGCATTTACAATATTCATTGATTTTTGCCATTGAAAAACGTTTTTCATATACCAGAAATGTTTGAAGCTACTGACTGAATGAAAGGAGCTGGCATCTCACTCTCTTTGAATCTTCTTTATCATGCTAGGATTAGCAGGAAAAAGCAAAAAATTTCAGAATTGCACCTTGCAATGTGGAGATATTACTGTTTGTGCATTTACAATATTCATTGATTTTTGCCATTGAAAAACGTTTTTCATATAACAGAAATGTTTGAAGCTAATGACTGAATGAAAGGAGCTGGCATCTCACTCTCTTTGAATCTTCTTTATCATGCTAGGATTAGCAGGAAAAAACAAAAAATTTCAGAATTGCACCTTGCAATGTGGAGATATTACTGTTTGTGCATTTACAATATTCATTGATTTTTGCCATTGAAAAACATGTTTTTCATATACCAGAAATGTTTGAAGCTACTGACTGAATGAAAGGAGCTGGCATCTCACTCTCTTTGAATCTTCTTTATCCTGCTAGGATTAGCAGGAAAAAGCAAAAAATTTCAGAATTGCACCTTGCAATGTGGAGATATTACTGTTTGTGCATTTACAATATTCATTGATTTTTGCCATTGAAAAACATCATGTTATTCATATACCAGAAATGTTTGAAGCTACTGACTGAATGAAAGGAGCTGGCATCTCACTCTCTTTGAATCTTCTTTATCATGCTAGGATTAACAGGAAAAAGCAAAAAATTTCAGAATTGCACCTTGCAATGTGGAGATATTACTGTTTGTGCATTTACAATATTCATTGATTTTTGCCATTGAAAAACGTCCAGAAATGTTTGAAGCTACTGACTGAATGAAAGGAGCTGGCATCTCACTCTGAATCTTCTTTATCATGCTAGGATTAGCAGGAAAAAGCAAAAAATTTCAGAATTGCACCTTGCAATGTGGAGATATTACTGTTTGTGCATTTACAATATTCATTGATTTTTGCCATTGAAAAACGTTTTTCATATACCAGAAATGTTTGAAGCTACTGACTGAATGAAAGGAGCTGGCATCTCACTCTCTTTGAATCTTCTTTATCATGCTAGGATTAGCAGGAAAAAGCAAAAAATTTCAGAATTGCACCTTGCAATGTGGAGATATTACTGTTTGTGCATTTACAATATTCATTGATTTTTGCCATTGAAAAACATGTTTTTCATATACCAGAAATGTTTGAAGCTACTGACTGAATGAAAGGAGCTGGCATCTCACTCTCTTTGAATCTTCTTTATCATGCTATAATTAACAGGAAAAAGCAAAAAATTTCAGAATTGCACCTTGCAATGTGGAGATATTACTGTTTGTGCATTTACAATATTCATTGATTTTTGCCATTGAAAAACGTCCAGAAATGTTTGAAGCTACTGACTGAATGAAAGGAGCTGGCATCTCACTCTCTTTGAATCTTCTTTATCATGCTAGGATTAGCAGGAAAAAGCAAAAAATTTCAGAATTGCACCTTGCAATGTGGAGATACTGTTTGTGCATTTACAATATTCATTGATTTTTGCCATTGAAAAACATGTTTTTCATATACCAGAAATGTTTGAAGCTACTGACTGAATGAAAGGAGCTGGCATCTCACTCTCTTTGAATCTTCTTTATCATGCTAGGATTAGCAGGAAAAAGCAAAAAATTTCAGAATTGCACCTTGCAATGTGGAGATATTACTGTTTGTGCATTTACAATATTCATTGATTTTTGCCATTGAAAAACGTCCAGAAATGTTTGAAGCTACTGACTGAATGAAAGGAGCTGGCATCTCACTCTCTTTGAATCTTCTTTATCATGCTAGGATTAACAGGAAAAAGCAAAAAATTTCAGAATTGCACCTTGCAATGTGGAGATATTACTGTTTGTGCATTTACAATATTCATTGATTTTTGCCATTGAAAAACGTCCAGAAATGTTTGAAGCTACTGACTGAATGAAAGGAGCTGGCATCTCACTCTCTTTGAATCTTCTTTATCATGCTAGGATTAGCAGGAAAAAGCAAAAAATTTCAGAATTGCACCTTGCAATGTGGAGATATTACTGTTTGTGCATTTACAATATTCATTGATTTTTGCCATTGAAAAACATGTTTTTCATATACCAGAAATGTTTGAAGCTACTGACTGAATGAAAGGAGCTGGCATCTCACTCTCTTTGAATCTTCTTTATCATGCTAGGATTAGCAGGAAAAAGCAAAAAATTTCAGAATTGCACCTTGCAATGTGGAGATATTACTGTTTGTGCATTTACAATATTCATTGATTTTTGCCATTGAAAAACATGTTTTTCATATACCAGAAATGTTTGAAGCTACTGACTGAATGAAAGGAGCTGGCATCTCACTCTCTTTGAATCTTCTTTATCCTGCTAGGATTAGCAGGAAAAAGCAAAAAATTTCAGAATTGCACCTTGCAATGTGGAGATATTACTGTTTGTGCATTTACAATATTCATTGATTTTTGCCATTGAAAAACATGTTTTTCATATACCAGAAATGTTTGAAGCTACTGACTGAATGAAAGGAGATGGCATCTCACTCTCTTTGAATCTTCTTTATCATGCTAGGATTAACAGGAAAAAGCAAAAAATTTCAGAATTGCACCTTGCAATGTGGAGATATTACTGTTTGTGCATTTACAATATTCATTGATTTTTGCCATTGAAAAACGTCCAGAAATGTTTGAAGCTACTGACTGAATGAAAGGAGCTGGCATCTCACTCTCTTTGAATCTTCTTTATCATGCTAGGATTAGCAGGAAAAAGCAAAAAATTTCAGAATTGCACCTTGCAATGTGGAGATATTACTGTTTGTGCATTTACAATATTCATTGATTTTTGCCATTGAAAAACATGTTTTTCATATACCAGAAATGTTTGAAGCTACTGACTGAATGAAAGGAGCTGGCATCTCACTCTCTTTGAATCTTCTTTATCCTGCTAGGATTAGCAGGAAAAAGCAAAAAATTTCAGAATTGCACCTTGCAATGTGGAGATACTGTTTGTGCATTTACAATATTCATTGATTTTTGCCATTGAAAAACATGTTTTTCATATACCAGAAATGTTTGAAGCTACTGACTGAATGAAAGGAGCTGGCATCTCACTCTCTTTGAATCTTCTTTATCATGCTAGGATTAGCAGGAAAAAGCAAAAAATTTCAGAATTGCACCTTGCAATGTGGAGATATTACTGTTTGTGCATTTACAATATTCATTGATTTTTGCCATTGAAAAACGTCCAGAAATGTTTGAAGCTACTGACTGAATGAAAGGAGCTGGCATCTCACTCTCTTTGAATCTTCTTTATCATGCTAGGATTAACAGGAAAAAGCAAAAAATTTCAGAATTGCACCTTGCAATGTGGAGATATTACTGTTTGTGCATTTACAATATTCATTGATTTTTGCCATTGAAAAACGTCCAGAAATGTTTGAAGCTACTGACTGAATGAAAGGAGCTGGCATCTCACTCTCTTTGAATCTTCTTTATCATGCTAGGATTAGCAGGAAAAAGCAAAAAATTTCAGAATTGCACCTTGCAATGTGGAGATATTACTGTTTGTGCATTTACAATATTCATTGATTTTTGCCATTGAAAAACATGTTTTTCATATACCAGAAATGTTTGAAGCTACTGACTGAATGAAAGGAGCTGGCATCTCACTCTCTTTGAATCTTCTTTATCATGCTAGGATTAGCAGGAAAAAGCAAAAAATTTCAGAATTGCACCTTGCAATGTGGAGATATTACTGTTTGTGCATTTACAATATTCATTGATTTTTGCCATTGAAAAACATGTTTTTCATATACCAGAAATGTTTGAAGCTACTGACTGAATGAAAGGAGCTGGCATCTCACTCTCTTTGAATCTTCTTTATCCTGCTAGGATTAGCAGGAAAAAGCAAAAAATTTCAGAATTGCACCTTGCAATGTGGAGATATTACTGTTTGTGCATTTACAATATTCATTGATTTTTGCCATTGAAAAACATGTTTTTCATATACCAGAAATGTTTGAAGCTACTGACTGAATGAAAGGAGATGGCATCTCACTCTCTTTGAATCTTCTTTATCATGCTAGGATTAACAGGAAAAAGCAAAAAATTTCAGAATTGCACCTTGCAATGTGGAGATATTACTGTTTGTGCATTTACAATATTCATTGATTTTTGCCATTGAAAAACGTCCAGAAATGTTTGAAGCTACTGACTGAATGAAAGGAGCTGGCATCTCACTCTCTTTGAATCTTCTTTATCATGCTAGGATTAGCAGGAAAAAGCAAAAAATTTCAGAATTGCACCTTGCAATGTGGAGATATTACTGTTTGTGCATTTACAATATTCATTGATTTTTGCCATTGAAAAACATGTTTTTCATATACCAGAAATGTTTGAAGCTACTGACTGAATGAAAGGAGCTGGCATCTCACTCTCTTTGAATCTTCTTTATCCTGCTAGGATTAGCAGGAAAAAGCAAAAAATTTCAGAATTGCACCTTGCAATGTGGAGATATTACTGTTTGTGCATTTACAATATTCATTGATTTTTCCATTGAAAAACGTCCAGAAATGTTTGAAGCTACTGACTGAATGAAAGGAGCTGGCATCTCACTCTCTTTGAATCTTCTTTATCATGCTAGGATTAGCAGGAAAAAGCAAAAAATTTCAGAATTGCACCTTGCAATGTGGAGATATTACTGTTTGTGCATTTACAATATTCATTGATTTTTGCCATTGAAAAACGTCCAGAAATGTTTGAAGCTACTGACTGAATGAAAGGAGCTGGCATCTCACTCTCTTTGAATCTTCTTTATCATGCTAGGATTAGCAGGAAAAAGCAAAAAATTTCAGAATTGCACCTTGCAATGTGGAGATATTACTGTTTGTGCATTTACAATATTCATTGATTTTTGCCATTGAAAAACATCATGTTATTCATATACCAGAAATGTTTGAAGCTACTGACTGAATGAAAGGAGCTGGCATCTCACTCTCTTTGAATCTTCTTTATCATGCTAGGATTAACAGGAAAAAGCAAAAAATTTCAGAATTGCACCTTGCAATGTGGAGATATTACTGTTTGTGCATTTACAATATTCATTGATTTTTGCCATTGAAAAACGTTTTTCATATACCAGAAATGTTTGAAGCTACTGACTGAATGAAAGGAGCTGGCATCTCACTCTCTTTGAATCTTCTTTATCATGCTAGGATTAGCAGGAAAAAGCAAAAAATTTCAGAATTGCACCTTGCAATGTGGAGATATTACTGTTTGTGCATTTACAATATTCATTGATTTTTGCCATTGAAAAACGTTTTTCATATAACAGAAATGTTTGAAGCTAATGACTGAATGAAAGGAGCTGGCATCTCACTCTCTTTGAATCTTCTTTATCCTGCTAGGATTAGCAGGAAAAAGCAAAAAATTTCAGAATTGCACCTTGCAATGTGGAGATATTACTGTTTGTGCATTTACAATATTCATTGATTTTTGCCATTGAAAAACGTCCAGAAATGTTTGAAGCTACTGACTGAATGAAAGGAGCTGGCATCTCACTCTGAATCTTCTTTATCATGCTAGGATTAGCAGGAAAAAGCAAAAAATTTCAGAATTGCACCTTGCAATGTGGAGATATTACTGTTTGTGCATTTACAATATTCATTGATTTTTGCCATTGAAAAACGTTTTTCATATACCAGAAATGTTTGAAGCTACTGACTGAATGAAAGGAGCTGGCATCTCACTCTCTTTGAATCTTCTTTATCATGCTAGGATTAGCAGGAAAAAGCAAAAAATTTCAGAATTGCACCTTGCAATGTGGAGATATTACTGTTTGTGCATTTACAATATTCATTGATTTTTGCCATTGAAAAACATGTTTTTCATATACCAGAAATGTTTGAAGCTACTGACTGAATGAAAGGAGCTGGCATCTCACTCTCTTTGAATCTTCTTTATCATGCTAGGATTAACAGGAAAAAGCAAAAAATTTCAGAATTGCACCTTGCAATGTGGAGATATTACTGTTTGTGCATTTACAATATTCATTGATTTTTGCCATTGAAAAACGTCCAGAAATGTTTGAAGCTACTGACTGAATGAAAGGAGCTGGCATCTCACTCTCTTTGAATCTTCTTTATCATGCTAGGATTAGCAGGAAAAAGCAAAAAATTTCAGAATTGCACCTTGCAATGTGGAGATACTGTTTGTGCATTTACAATATTCATTGATTTTTGCCATTGAAAAACATGTTTTTCATATACCAGAAATGTTTGAAGCTACTGACTGAATGAAAGGAGCTGGCATCTCACTCTCTTTGAATCTTCTTTATCATGCTAGGATTAGCAGGAAAAAGCAAAAAATTTCAGAATTGCACCTTGCAATGTGGAGATATTACTGTTTGTGCATTTACAATATTCATTGATTTTTGCCATTGAAAAACGTCCAGAAATGTTTGAAGCTACTGACTGAATGAAAGGAGCTGGCATCTCACTCTCTTTGAATCTTCTTTATCATGCTAGGATTAACAGGAAAAAGCAAAAAATTTCAGAATTGCACCTTGCAATGTGGAGATATTACTGTTTGTGCATTTACAATATTCATTGATTTTTGCCATTGAAAAACGTCCAGAAATGTTTGAAGCTACTGACTGAATGAAAGGAGCTGGCATCTCACTCTCTTTGAATCTTCTTTATCATGCTAGGATTAGCAGGAAAAAGCAAAAAATTTCAGAATTGCACCTTGCAATGTGGAGATATTACTGTTTGTGCATTTACAATATTCATTGATTTTTGCCATTGAAAAACATGTTTTTCATATACCAGAAATGTTTGAAGCTACTGACTGAATGAAAGGAGCTGGCATCTCACTCTCTTTGAATCTTCTTTATCATGCTAGGATTAGCAGGAAAAAGCAAAAAATTTCAGAATTGCACCTTGCAATGTGGAGATATTACTGTTTGTGCATTTACAATATTCATTGATTTTTGCCATTGAAAAACATGTTTTTCATATACCAGAAATGTTTGAAGCTACTGACTGAATGAAAGGAGCTGGCATCTCACTCTCTTTGAATCTTCTTTATCCTGCTAGGATTAGCAGGAAAAAGCAAAAAATTTCAGAATTGCACCTTGCAATGTGGAGATATTACTGTTTGTGCATTTACAATATTCATTGATTTTTGCCATTGAAAAACATGTTTTTCATATACCAGAAATGTTTGAAGCTACTGACTGAATGAAAGGAGATGGCATCTCACTCTCTTTGAATCTTCTTTATCATGCTAGGATTAACAGGAAAAAGCAAAAAATTTCAGAATTGCACCTTGCAATGTGGAGATATTACTGTTTGTGCATTTACAATATTCATTGATTTTTGCCATTGAAAAACGTCCAGAAATGTTTGAAGCTACTGACTGAATGAAAGGAGCTGGCATCTCACTCTCTTTGAATCTTCTTTATCATGCTAGGATTAGCAGGAAAAAGCAAAAAATTTCAGAATTGCACCTTGCAATGTGGAGATATTACTGTTTGTGCATTTACAATATTCATTGATTTTTGCCATTGAAAAACATGTTTTTCATATACCAGAAATGTTTGAAGCTACTGACTGAATGAAAGGAGCTGGCATCTCACTCTCTTTGAATCTTCTTTATCCTGCTAGGATTAGCAGGAAAAAGCAAAAAATTTCAGAATTGCACCTTGCAATGTGGAGATATTACTGTTTGTGCATTTACAATATTCATTGATTTTTGCCATTGAAAAACGTCCAGAAATGTTTGAAGCTACTGACTGAATGAAAGGAGCTGGCATCTCACTCTCTTTGAATCTTCTTTATCATGCTAGGATTAGCAGGAAAAAGCAAAAAATTTCAGAATTGCACCTTGCAATGTGGAGATATTACTGTTTGTGCATTTACAATATTCATTGATTTTTGCCATTGAAAAACGTCCAGAAATGTTTGAAGCTACTGACTGAATGAAAGGAGCTGGCATCTCACTCTCTTTGAATCTTCTTTATCATGCTAGGATTAGCAGGAAAAAGCAAAAAATTTCAGAATTGCACCTTGCAATGTGGAGATATTACTGTTTGTGCATTTACAATATTCATTGATTTTTGCCATTGAAAAACATCATGTTATTCATATACCAGAAATGTTTGAAGCTACTGACTGAATGAAAGGAGCTGGCATCTCACTCTCTTTGAATCTTCTTTATCATGCTAGGATTAACAGGAAAAAGCAAAAAATTTCAGAATTGCACCTTGCAATGTGGAGATATTACTGTTTGTGCATTTACAATATTCATTGATTTTTGCCATTGAAAAACATGTTTTTCATATACCAGAAATGTTTGAAGCTACTGACTGAATGAAAGGAGCTGGCATCTTACTCTCTTTGAATCTTCTTTATCATGCTAGGATTAGCAGGAAAAAGCAAAAAATTTCAGAATTGCACCTTGCAATGTGGAGATATTACTGTTTGTGCATTTACAATATTCATTGATTTTTGCCATTGAAAAACATCATGTTATTCATATACCAGAAATGTTTGAAGCTACTGACTGAATGAAAGGAGCTGGCATCTCACTCTCTTTGAATCTTCTTTATCATGCTAGGATTAACAGGAAAAAGCAAAAAATTTCAGAATTGCACCTTGCAATGTGGAGATATTACTGTTTGTGCATTTACAATATTCATTGATTTTTGCCATTGAAAAACATGTTTTTCATATACCAGAAATGTTTGAAGCTACTGACTGAATGAAAGGAGCTGGCATCTCACTCTCTTTGAATCTTCTTTATCATGCTAGGATTAGCAGGAAAAAGCAAAAAATTTCAGAATTGCACCTTGCAATGTGGAGATATTACTGTTTGTGCATTTACAATATTCATTGATTTTTGCCATTGAAAAACGTTTTTCATATAACAGAAATGTTTGAAGCTAATGACTGAATGAAAGGAGCTGGCATCTCACTCTCTTTGAATCTTCTTTATCATGCTAGGATTAGCAGGAAAAAGCAAAAAATTTCAGAATTGAACCTTGCAATGTGGAGATATTACTGTTTGTGCATTTACAATATTCATTGATTTTTGCCATTGAAAAACATGTTTTTCATATACCAGAAATGTTTGAAGCTACTGACTGAATGAAAGGAGCTGGCATCTCACTCTCTTTGAATCTTCTTTATCCTGCTAGGATTAGCAGGAAAAAGCAAAAAATTTCAGAATTGCACCTTGCAATGTGGAGATATTACTGTTTGTGCATTTACAATATTCATTGATTTTTGCCATTGAAAAACATCATGTTATTCATATACCAGAAATGTTTGAAGCTACTGACTGAATGAAAGGAGCTGGCATCTCACTCTCTTTGAATCTTCTTTATCATGCTAGGATTAACAGGAAAAAGCAAAAAATTTCAGAATTGCACCTTGCAATGTGGAGATATTACTGTTTGTGCATTTACAATATTCATTGATTTTTGCCATTGAAAAACGTCCAGAAATGTTTGAAGCTACTGACTGAATGAAAGGAGCTGGCATCTCACTCTGAATCTTCTTTATCATGCTAGGATTAGCAGGAAAAAGCAAAAAATTTCAGAATTGCACCTTGCAATGTGTAGATATTACTGTTTGTGCATTTACAATATTCATTGATTTTTGCCATTGAAAAACGTTTTTCATATACCAGAAATGTTTGAAGCTACTGACTGAATGAAAGGAGCTGGCATCTCACTCTCTGAATCTTCTTTATCATGCTAGGATTAGCAGGAAAAAGCAAAAAATTTCAGAATTGCACCTTGCAATGTGGAGATATTACTGTTTGTGCATTTACAATATTCATTGATTTTTGCCATTGAAAAACCTGTTTTTCATATACCAGAAATGTTTGAAGCTACTGACTGAATGAAAGGAGCTGGCATCTCACTCTCTTTGAATCTTCTTTATCATGCTAGGATTAGCAGGAAAAAGCAAAAAATTTCAGAATTGCACCTTGCAATGTGGAGATATTACTGTTTGTGCATTTACAATATTCATTGATTTTTGCCATTGAAAAACATGTTTTTCATATACCAGAAATGTTTGAAGCTACTGACTGAATGAAAGGAGCTGGCATCTCACTCTCTTTGAATCTTCTTTATCATGCTAGGATTAGCAGGAAAAAGCAAAAAATTTCAGAATTGCACCTTGCAATGTGGAGATATTACTGTTTGTGCATTTACAATATTCATTGATTTTTGCCATTGAAAAACGTTTTTCATATACCAGAAATGTTTGAAGCTACTGACTGAATGAAAGGAGCTGGCATCTCACTCTCTTTGAATCTTTATCATGCTAGGATTAGCAGGAAAAAGCAAAAAATTTCAGAATTGCACCTTGCAATGTGGAGATATTACTGTTTGTGCATTTACAATATTCATTGATTTTTGCCATTGAAAAACGTTTTTCATATACCAGAAATGTTTGAAGCTACTGACTGAATGAAAGGAGCTGGCATCTCACTCTCTTTGAATCTTCTTTATCATGCTAGGATTAGCAGGAAAAAGCAAAAAATTTCAGAATTGCACCTTGCAATGTGGAGATATTACTGTTTGTGCATTTACAATATTCATTGATTTTTGCCATTGAAAAACATGTTTTTCATATACCAGAAATGTTTGAAGCTACTGACTGAATGAAAGGAGCTGGCATCTCACTCTCTTTGAAACTTCTTTATCATGCTAGGATTAGCAGGAAAAAGCAAAAAATTTCAGAATTGCACCTTGCAATGTGGAGATATTACTGTTTGTGCATTTACAATATTCATTGATTTTTGCCATTGAAAAACGTCCAGAAATGTTTGAAGCTACTGACTGAATGAAAGGAGCTGGCATCTCACTCTCTTTGAATCTTCTTTATCATGCTAGGATTAGCAGGAAAAAGCAAAAAATTTCAGAATTGCACCTTGCAATGTGGAGATATTACTGTTTGTGCATTTACAATATTCATTGATTTTTGCCATTGAAAAACATGTTTTTCATATACCAGAAATGTTTGAAGCTACTGACTGAATGAAAGGAGCTGGCATCTCACTCTCTTTGAATCTTCTTTATCATGCTAGGATTAGCAGGAAAAAGCAAAAAATTTCAGAATTGCACCTTGCAATGTGGAGATATTACTGTTTGTGCATTTACAATATTCATTGATTTTTGCCATTGAAAAACATGTTTTTCATATACCAGAAATGTTTGAAGCTACTGACTGAATGAAAGGAGCTGGCATCTCACTCTCTTTGAATCTTCTTTATCATGCTAGGATTAGCAGGAAAAAGCAAAAAATTTCAGAATTGCACCTTGCAATGTGGAGATATTACTGTTTGTGCATTTACAATATTCATTGATTTTTGCCATTGAAAAACGTTTTTCATATACCAGAAATGTTTGAAGCTACTGACTGAATGAAAGGAGCTGGCATCTCACTCTCTTTGAATCTTTATCATGCTAGGATTAGCAGGAAAAAGCAAAAAATTTCAGAATTGCACCTTGCAATGTGGAGATATTACTGTTTGTGCATTTACAATATTCATTGATTTTTGCCATTGAAAAACGTTTTTCATATACCAGAAATGTTTGAAGCTACTGACTGAATGAAAGGAGCTGGCATCTCACTCTCTTTGAATCTTCTTTATCATGCTAGGATTAGCAGGAAAAAGCAAAAAATTTCAGAATTGCACCTTGCAATGTGGAGATATTACTGTTTGTGCATTTACAATATTCATTGATTTTTGCCATTGAAAAACATGTTTTTCATATACCAGAAATGTTTGAAGCTACTGACTGAATGAAAGGAGCTGGCATCTCACTCTCTTTGAAACTTCTTTATCATGCTAGGATTAGCAGGAAAAAGCAAAAAATTTCAGAATTGCACCTTGCAATGTGGAGATATTACTGTTTGTGCATTTACAATATTCATTGATTTTTGCCATTGAAAAACGTCCAGAAATGTTTGAAGCTACTGACTGAATGAAAGGAGCTGGCATCTCACTCTCTTTGAATCTTCTTTATCATGCTAGGATTAGCAGGAAAAAGCAAAAAATTTCAGAATTGCACCTTGCAATGTGGAGATATTACTGTTTGTGCATTTACAATATTCATTGATTTTTGCCATTGAAAAACGTTTTTCATATACCAGAAATGTTTGAAGCTACTGACTGAATGAAAGGAGCTGGCATCTCACTCTCTTTGAATCTTCTTTATCATGCTAGGATTAGCAGGAAAAAGCAAAAAATTTCAGAATTGCACCTTGCAATGTGGAGATATTACTGTTTGTGCATTTACAATATTCATTGATTTTTGCCATTGAAAAACATGTTTTTCATATACCAGAAATGTTTGAAGCTACTGACTGAATGAAAGGAGCTGGCATCTCACTCTCTTTGAAACTTCTTTATCATGCTAGGATTAGCAGGAAAAAGCAAAAAATTTCAGAATTGCACCTTGCAATGTGGAGATATTACTGTTTGTGCATTTACAATATTCATTGATTTTTGCCATTGAAAAACGTCCAGAAATGTTTGAAGCTACTGACTGAATGAAAGGAGCTGGCATCTCACTCTCTTTGAATCTTCTTTATCATGCTAGGATTAGCAGGAAAAAGCAAAAAATTTCAGAATTGCACCTTGCAATGTGGAGATATTACGGTTTGTGCATTTACAATATTCATTGATTTTTGCCATTGAAAAACATCATGTTATTCATATACCAGAAATGTTTGAAGCTACTGACTGAATGAAAGGAGCTGGCATCTCACTCTCTTTGAATCTTCTTTATCATGCTAGGATTAACAGGAAAAAGCAAAAAATTTCAGAATTGCACCTTGCAATGTGGAGATATTACTGTTTGTGCATTTACAATATTCATTGATTTTTGCCATTGAAAAACATGTTTTTCATATACCAGAAATGTTTGAAGCTACTGACTGAATGAAAGGAGCTGGCATCTCACTCTCTTTGAATCTTCTTTATCATGCTAGGATTAGCAGGAAAAAGCAAAAAATTTCAGAATTGCACCTTGCAATGTGGAGATATTACTGTTTGTGCATTTACAATATTCATTGATTTTTGCCATTGAAAAACATGTTTTTCATATACCAGAAATGTTTGAAGCTACTGACTGAATGAAAGGAGATGGCATCTCACTCTCTTTGAATCTTCTTTATCATGCTAGGATTAACAGGAAAAAGCAAAAAATTTCAGAATTGCACCTTGCAATGTGGAGATATTACTGTTTGTGCATTTACAATATTCATTGATTTTTGCCATTGAAAAACGTCCAGAAATGTTTGAAGCTACTGACTGAATGAAAGGAGCTGGCATCTCACTCTCTTTGAATCTTCTTTATCATGCTAGGATTAGCAGGAAAAAGCAAAAAATTTCAGAATTGCACCTTGCAATGTGGAGATATTACTGTTTGTGCATTTACAATATTCATTGATTTTTGCCATTGAAAAACGTTTTTCATATACCAGAAATGTTTGAAGCTACTGACTGAATGAAAGGAGCTGGCATCTCACTCTCTTTGAATCTTTATCATGCTAGGATTAGCAGGAAAAAGCAAAAAATTTCAGAATTGCACCTTGCAATGTGGAGATATTACTGTTTGTGCATTTACAATATTCATTGATTTTTGCCATTGAAAAACATGTTTTTCATATACCAGAAATGTTTGAAGCTACTGACTGAATGAAAGGAGCTGGCATCTCACTCTCTTTGAATCTTCTTTATCATGCTAGGATTAGCAGGAAAAAGCAAAAAATTTCAGAATTGCACCTTGCAATGTGGAGATATTACTGTTTGTGCATTTACAATATTCATTGATTTTTGCCATTGAAAAACGTTTTTCATATAACAGAAATGTTTGAAGCTAATGACTGAATGAAAGGAGCTGGCATCTCACTCTCTTTGAATCTTCTTTATCATGCTAGGATTAGCAGGAAAAAACAAAAAATTTCAGAATTGCACCTTGCAATGTGGAGATATTACTGTTTGTGCATTTACAATATTCATTGATTTTTGCCATTGAAAAACATGTTTTTCATATACCAGAAATGTTTGAAGCTACTGACTGAATGAAAGGAGCTGGCATCTCACTCTCTTTGAATCTTCTTTATCCTGCTAGGATTAGCAGGAAAAAGCAAAAAATTTCAGAATTGCACCTTGCAATGTGGAGATATTACTGTTTGTGCATTTACAATATTCATTGATTTTTGCCATTGAAAAACATCATGTTATTCATATACCAGAAATGTTTGAAGCTACTGACTGAATGAAAGGAGCTGGCATCTCACTCTCTTTGAATCTTCTTTATCATGCTAGGATTAACAGGAAAAAGCAAAAAATTTCAGAATTGCACCTTGCAATGTGGAGATATTACTGTTTGTGCATTTACAATATTCATTGATTTTTGCCATTGAAAAACGTCCAGAAATGTTTGAAGCTACTGACTGAATGAAAGGAGCTGGCATCTCACTCTGAATCTTCTTTATCATGCTAGGATTAGAAGGAAAAAGCAAAAAATTTCAGAATTGCACCTTGCAATGTGTAGATATTACTGTTTGTGCATTTACAATATTCATTGATTTTTGCCATTGAAAAACGTTTTTCATATACCAGAAATGTTTGAAGCTACTGACTGAATGAAAGGAGCTGGCATCTCACTCTCTTTGAATCTTCTTTATCATGCTAGGATTAGCAGGAAAAAGCAAAAAATTTCAGAATTGCACCTTGCAATGTGGAGATATTACTGTTTGTGCATTTACAATATTCATTGATTTTTGCCATTGAAAAACATGTTTTTCATATACCAGAAATGTTTGAAGCTACTGACTGAATGAAAGGAGCTGGCATCTCACTCTCTTTGAATCTTCTTTATCATGCTAGGATTAGCAGGAAAAAGCAAAAAATTTCAGAATTGCACCTTGCAATGTGGAGATATTACTGCTTGTGCATTTACAATATTCATTGATTTTTGCCATTGAAAAACGTCCAGAAATGTTTGAAGCTACTGACTGAATGAAAGGAGCTGGCATCTCACTCTCTTTGAATCTTCTTTATCATGCTAGGATTAGCAGGAAAAAGCAAAAAATTTCAGAATTGCACCTTGCAATGTGGAGATATTACTGTTTGTGCATTTACAATATTCATTGATTTTTGCCATTGAAAAACGTTTTTCATATACCAGAAATGTTTGAAGCTACTGACTGAATGAAAGGAGCTGGCATCTCACTCTCTTTGAATCTTCTTTATCATGCTAGGATTAGCAGAAAAAAGCAAAAAATTTCAGAATTGCACCTTGCAATGTGGAGATATTACTGTTTGTGCATTTACAATATTCATTGATTTTTGCCATTGAAAAACATGTTTTTCATATACCAGAAATGTTTGAAGCTACTGACTGAATGAAAGGAGCTGGCATCTCACTCTCTTTGAGTCTTCTTTATCATGCTAGGATTAGCAGGAAAAAGCAAAAAATTTCAGAATTGCACCTTGCAATGTGGAGATATTACTGTTTGTGCATTTACAATATTCATTGATTTTTGCCATTGAAAAACATGTTTTTCATATACCAGAAATGTTTGAAGCTACTGACTGAATGAAAGGAGCTGGCATCTCACTCTCTTTGAATCTTCTTCATCATGCTAGGATTAGCAGGAAAAAGCAAAAAATTTCAGAATTGCACCTTGCAATGTGGAGATATTACTGTTTGTGCATTTACAATATTCATTGATTTTTGCCATTGAAAAACGTCCAGAAATGTTTGAAGCTACTGACTGAATGAAAGGAGCTGGCATCTCACTCTCTTTGAATCTTCTTTATCATGCTAGGATTAACAGGAAAAAGCAAAAAATTTCAGAATTGCACCTTGCAATGTGGAGATATTACTGTTTGTGCATTTACAATATTCATTGATTTTTGCCATTGAAAAACGTCCAGAAATGTTTGAAGCTACTGACTGAATGAAAGGAGCTGGCATCTCACTCTCTTTGAATCTTCTTTATCATGCTAGGATTAGCAGGAAAAAGCAAAAAATTTCAGAATTGCACCTTGCAATGTGGAGATATTACTGTTTGTGCATTTACAATATTCATTGATTTTTGCCATTGAAAAACATGTTTTTCATATACCAGAAATGTTTGAAGCTACTGACTGAATGAAAGGAGCTGGCATCTCACTCTCTTTGAATCTTCTTTATCATGCTAGGATTAGCAGGAAAAAGCAAAAAATTTCAGAATTGCACCTTGCAATGTGGAGATATTACTGTTTGTGCATTTACAATATTCATTGATTTTTGCCATTGAAAAACGTCCAGAAATGTTTGAAGCTACTGACTGAATGAAAGGAGCTGGCATCTCACTCTCTTTGAATCTTCTTTATCATGCTAGGATTAGCAGGAAAAAGCAAAAAATTTCAGAATTGCACCTTGCAATGTGGAGATATTACTGTTTGTGCATTTACAATATTCATTGATTTTTGCCATTGAAAAACATGTTTTTCATATACCAGAAATGTTTGAAGCTACTGACTGAATGAAAGGAGCTGGCATCTCACTCTCTTTGAATCTTCTTTATCATGCTAGGATTAGCAGGAAAAAGCATAAAATTTCAGAATTGCACCTTGCAATGTGGAGATATTACTGTTTGTGCATTTACAATATTCATTGATTTTTGCCATTGAAAAACGTCCAGAAATGTTTGAAGCTACTGACTGAATGAAAGGAGCTGGCATCTCACTCTCTTTGAATCTTCTTTATCATGCTAGGATTAACAGGAAAAAGCAAAAAATTTCAGAATTGCACCTTGCAATGTGGAGATATTACTGTTTGTGCATTTACAATATTCATTGATTTTTGCCATTGAAAAACGTCCAGAAATGTTTGAAGCTACTGACTGAATGAAAGGAGCTGGCATCTCACTCTCTTTGAATCTTCTTTATCATGCTAGGATTAGCAGGAAAAAGCAAAAAATTTCAGAATTGCACCTTGCAATGTGGAGATATTACTGTTTGTGCATTTACAATATTCATTGATTTTTGCCATTGAAAAACATGTTTTTCATATACCAGAAATGTTTGAAGCTACTGACTGAATGAAAGGAGCTGGCATCTCACTCTCTTTGAATCTTCTTTATCATGCTAGGATTAGCAGGAAAAAGCAAAAAATTTCAGAATTGCACCTTGCAATGTGGAGATATTACTGTTTGTGCATTTACAATATTCATTGATTTTTGCCATTGAAAAACGTTTTTCATATACCAGAAATGTTTGAAGCTACTGACTGAATGAAAGGAGCTGGCATCTCACTCTCTTTGAATCTTCTTTATCATGCTAGGATTAGCAGGAAAAAGCAAAAAATTTCAGAATTGCACCTTGCAATGTGGAGATATTACTGTTTGTGCATTTACAATATTCATTGATTTTTGCCATTGAAAAACATGTTTTTCATATACCAGAAATGTTTGAAGCTACTGACTGAATGAAAGGAGCTGGCATCTCACTCTCTTTGAATCTTCTTTATCATGCTAGGATTAGCAGGAAAAAGCAAAAAATTTCAGAATTGCACCTTGCAATGTGGAGATATTACTGTTTGTGCATTTACAATATTCATTGATTTTTGCCATTGAAAAACATGTTTTTCATATACCAGAAATGTTTGAAGCTACTGACTGAATGAAAGGAGCTGGCATCTCACTCTCTTTGAAACTTCTTTATCATGCTAGGATTAGCAGGAAAAAGCAAAAAATTTCAGAATTGCACCTTGCAATGTGGAGATATTACTGTTTGTGCATTTACAATATTCATTGATTTTTGCCATTGAAAAACGTCCAGAAATGTTTGAAGCTACTGACTGAATGAAAGGAGCTGGCATCTCACTCTCTTTGAATCTTCTTTATCATGCTAGGATTAGCAGGAAAAAGCAAAAAATTTCAGAATTGCACCTTGCAATGTGGAGATATTACTGTTTGTGCATTTACAATATTCATTGATTTTTGCCATTGAAAAACGTTTTTCATATACCAGAAATGTTTGAAGCTACTGACTGAATGAAAGGAGCTGGCATCTCACTCTCTTTGAATCTTCTTTATCATGCTAGGATTAGCAGGAAAAAGCAAAAAATTTCAGAATTGCACCTTGCAATGTGGAGATATTACTGTTTGTGCATTTACAATATTCATTGATTTTTGCCATTGAAAAACATGTTTTTCATATACCAGAAATGTTTGAAGCTACTGACTGAATGAAAGGAGCTGGCATCTCACTCTCTTTGAAACTTCTTTATCATGCTAGGATTAGCAGGAAAAAGCAAAAAATTTCAGAATTGCACCTTGCAATGTGGAGATATTACTGTTTGTGCATTTACAATATTCATTGATTTTTGCCATTGAAAAACGTCCAGAAATGTTTGAAGCTACTGACTGAATGAAAGGAGCTGGCATCTCACTCTCTTTGAATCTTCTTTATCATGCTAGGATTAGCAGGAAAAAGCAAAAAATTTCAGAATTGCACCTTGCAATGTGGAGATATTACGGTTTGTGCATTTACAATATTCATTGATTTTTGCCATTGAAAAACATCATGTTATTCATATACCAGAAATGTTTGAAGCTACTGACTGAATGAAAGGAGCTGGCATCTCACTCTCTTTGAATCTTCTTTATCATGCTAGGATTAACAGGAAAAAGCAAAAAATTTCAGAATTGCACCTTGCAATGTGGAGATATTACTGTTTGTGCATTTACAATATTCATTGATTTTTGCCATTGAAAAACATGTTTTTCATATACCAGAAATGTTTGAAGCTACTGACTGAATGAAAGGAGCTGGCATCTCACTCTCTTTGAATCTTCTTTATCATGCTAGGATTAGCAGGAAAAAGCAAAAAATTTCAGAATTGCACCTTGCAATGTGGAGATATTACTGTTTGTGCATTTACAATATTCATTGATTTTTGCCATTGAAAAACATGTTTTTCATATACCAGAAATGTTTGAAGCTACTGACTGAATGAAAGGAGATGGCATCTCACTCTCTTTGAATCTTCTTTATCATGCTAGGATTAACAGGAAAAAGCAAAAAATTTCAGAATTGCACCTTGCAATGTGGAGATATTACTGTTTGTGCATTTACAATATTCATTGATTTTTGCCATTGAAAAACGTCCAGAAATGTTTGAAGCTACTGACTGAATGAAAGGAGCTGGCATCTCACTCTCTTTGAATCTTCTTTATCATGCTAGGATTAGCAGGAAAAAGCAAAAAATTTCAGAATTGCACCTTGCAATGTGGAGATATTACTGTTTGTGCATTTACAATATTCATTGATTTTTGCCATTGAAAAACGTTTTTCATATACCAGAAATGTTTGAAGCTACTGACTGAATGAAAGGAGCTGGCATCTCACTCTCTTTGAATCTTTATCATGCTAGGATTAGCAGGAAAAAGCAAAAAATTTCAGAATTGCACCTTGCAATGTGGAGATATTACTGTTTGTGCATTTACAATATTCATTGATTTTTGCCATTGAAAAACATGTTTTTCATATACCAGAAATGTTTGAAGCTACTGACTGAATGAAAGGAGCTGGCATCTCACTCTCTTTGAATCTTCTTTATCATGCTAGGATTAGCAGGAAAAAGCAAAAAATTTCAGAATTGCACCTTGCAATGTGGAGATATTACTGTTTGTGCATTTACAATATTCATTGATTTTTGCCATTGAAAAACGTTTTTCATATAACAGAAATGTTTGAAGCTAATGACTGAATGAAAGGAGCTGGCATCTCACTCTCTTTGAATCTTCTTTATCATGCTAGGATTAGCAGGAAAAAACAAAAAATTTCAGAATTGCACCTTGCAATGTGGAGATATTACTGTTTGTGCATTTACAATATTCATTGATTTTTGCCATTGAAAAACATGTTTTTCATATACCAGAAATGTTTGAAGCTACTGACTGAATGAAAGGAGGAAAGGAGCTGGCATCTCACTCTCTTTGAATCTTCTTTATCCTGCTAGGATTAGCAGGAAAAAGCAAAAAATTTCAGAATTGCACCTTGCAATGTGGAGATATTACTGTTTGTGCATTTACAATATTCATTGATTTTTGCCATTGAAAAACATCATGTTATTCATATACCAGAAATGTTTGAAGCTACTGACTGAATGAAAGGAGCTGGCATCTCACTCTCTTTGAATCTTCTTTATCATGCTAGGATTAACAGGAAAAAGCAAAAATTTCAGAATTGCACCTTGCAATGTGGAGATATTACTGTTTGTGCATTTACAATATTCATTGATTTTTGCCATTGAAAAACGTCCAGAAATGTTTGAAGCTACTGACTGAATGAAAGGAGCTGGCATCTCACTCTCTTTGAATCTTCTTTATCATGCTAGGATTAGCAGGAAAAAGCAAAAAATTTCAGAATTGCACCTTGCAATGTGGAGATATTACTGTTTGTGCATTTACAATATTCATTGATTTTTGCCATTGAAAAACATGTTTTTCATATACCAGAAATGTTTGAAGCTACTGACTGAATGAAAGGAGCTGGCATCTCACTCTCTTTGAATCTTCTTTATCATGCTAGGATTAGCAGGAAAAAGCAAAAAATTTCAGAATTGCACCTTGCAATGTGGAGATATTACTGTTTGTGCATTTACAATATTCATTGATTTTTGCCATTGAAAAACGTTTTTCATATACCAGAAATGTTTGAAGCTACTGACTGAATGAAAGGAGCTGGCATCTCACTCTCTTTGAATCTTCTTTATCATGCTAGGATTAGCAGGAAAAAGCAAAAAATTTCAGAATTGCACCTTGCAATGTGGAGATATTACTGTTTGTGCATTTACAATATTCATTGATTTTTGCCATTGAAAAACATGTTTTTCATATACCAGAAATGTTTGAAGCTACTGACTGAATGAAAGGAGCTGGCATCTCACTCTCTTTGAATCTTCTTTATCATGCTAGGATTAGCAGGAAAAATCAAAAAATTTCAGAATTGCACCTTGCAATGTGGAGATATTACTGTTTGTGCATTTACAATATTCATTGATTTTTGCCATTGAAAAACGTTTTCTATACCAGAAATGTTGAAGCTACTGACTGAATGAAAGGAGCTGGCATCTCACTCTCTTTGAATCTTCTTTATCATGCTAGGATTAGCAGGAAAAAGCAAAAAATTTCAGAATTGCACCTTGCAATGTGGAGATACTGTTTGTGCATTTACAATATTCATTGATTTTTGCCATTGAAAAACATGTTTTTCATATACCAGAAATGTTTGAAGCTACTGACTGAATGAAAGGAGCTGGCATCTCACTCTCTTTGAATCTTCTTTATCATGCTAGGATTAGCAGGAAAAAGCAAAAAATTTCAGAATTGCACCTTGCAATGTGGAGATATTACTGTTTGTGCATTTACAATATTCATTGATTTTTGCCATTGAAAAACGTCCAGAAATGTTTGAAGCTACTGACTGAATGAAAGGAGCTGGCATCTCACTCTCTTTGAATCTTCTTTATCATGCTAGGATTAACAGGAAAAAGCAAAAAATTTCAGAATTGCACCTTGCAATGTGGAGATATTACTGTTTGTGCATTTACAATATTCATTGATTTTTGCCATTGAAAAACGTCCAGAAATGTTTGAAGCTACTGACTGAATGAAAGGAGCTGGCATCTCACTCTCTTTGAATCTTCTTTATCATGCTAGGATTAGCAGGAAAAAGCAAAAAATTTCAGAATTGCACCTTGCAATGTGGAGATATTACTGTTTGTGCATTTACAATATTCATTGATTTTTGCCATTGAAAAACATGTTTTCATATACCAGAAATGTTTGAAGCTACTGACTGAATGAAAGGAGCTGGCATCTCACTCTCTTTGAATCTTCTTTATCATGCTAGGATTAGCAGGAAAAAGCAAAAAATTTCAGAATTGCACCTTGCAATGTGGAGATATTACTGTTTGTGCATTTACAATATTCATTGATTTTTGCCATTGAAAAACGTTTTTCATATACCAGAAATGTTTGAAGCTACTGACTGAATGAAAGGAGCTGGCATCTCACTCTCTTTGAATCTTCTTTATCATGCTAGGATTAGCAGGAAAAAGCAAAAAATTTCAGAATTGCACCTTGCAATGTGGAGATATTACTGTTTGTGCATTTACAATATTCATTGATTTTTGCCATTGAAAAACATGTTTTTCATATACCAGAAATGTTTGAAGCTACTGACTGAATGAAAGGAGCTGGCATCTCACTCTCTTTGAATCTTCTTTATCATGCTAGGATTAGCAGGAAAAAGCAAAAAATTTCAGAATTGCACCTTGCAATGTGGAGATATTACTGTTTGTGCATTTACAATATTCATTGATTTTTGCCATTGAAAAACATGTTTTTCATATACCAGAAATGTTTGAAGCTACTGACTGAATGAAAGGAGCTGGCATCTCACTCTCTTTGAAACTTCTTTATCATGCTAGGATTAGCAGGAAAAAGCAAAAAATTTCAGAATTGCACCTTGCAATGTGGAGATATTACTGTTTGTGCATTTACAATATTCATTGATTTTTGCCATTGAAAAACGTCCAGAAATGTTTGAAGCTACTGACTGAATGAAAGGAGCTGGCATCTCACTCTCTTTGAATCTTCTTTATCATGCTAGGATTAGCAGGAAAAAGCAAAAAATTTCAGAATTGCACCTTGCAATGTGGAGATATTACTGTTTGTGCATTTACAATATTCATTGATTTTTGCCATTGAAAAACGTTTTTCATATACCAGAAATGTTTGAAGCTACTGACTGAATGAAAGGAGCTGGCATCTCACTCTCTTTGAATCTTCTTTATCATGCTAGGATTAGCAGGAAAAAGCAAAAAATTTCAGAATTGCACCTTGCAATGTGGAGATATTACTGTTTGTGCATTTACAATATTCATTGATTTTTGCCATTGAAAAACATGTTTTTCATATACCAGAAATGTTTGAAGCTACTGACTGAATGAAAGGAGCTGGCATCTCACTCTCTTTGAAACTTCTTTATCATGCTAGGATTAGCAGGAAAAAGCAAAAAATTTCAGAATTGCACCTTGCAATGTGGAGATATTACTGTTTGTGCATTTACAATATTCATTGATTTTTGCCATTGAAAAACGTCCAGAAATGTTTGAAGCTACTGACTGAATGAAAGGAGCTGGCATCTCACTCTCTTTGAATCTTCTTTATCATGCTAGGATTAGCAGGAAAAAGCAAAAAATTTCAGAATTGCACCTTGCAATGTGGAGATATTACGGTTTGTGCATTTACAATATTCATTGATTTTTGCCATTGAAAAACATCATGTTATTCATATACCAGAAATGTTTGAAGCTGCTGACTGAATGAAAGGAGCTGGCATCTCACTCTCTTTGAATCTTCTTTATCATGCTAGGATTAACAGGAAAAAGCAAAAAATTTCAGAATTGCACCTTGCAATGTGGAGATATTACTGTTTGTGCATTTACAATATTCATTGATTTTTGCCATTGAAAAACATGTTTTTCATATACCAGAAATGTTTGAAGCTACTGACTGAATGAAAGGAGCTGGCATCTCACTCTCTTTGAATCTTCTTTATCATGCTAGGATTAGCAGGAAAAAGCAAAAAATTTCAGAATTGCACCTTGCAATGTGGAGATATTACTGTTTGTGCATTTACAATATTCATTGATTTTTGCCATTGAAAAACATGTTTTTCATATACCAGAAATGTTTGAAGCTACTGACTGAATGAAAGGAGATGGCATCTCACTCTCTTTGAATCTTCTTTATCATGCTAGGATTAACAGGAAAAAGCAAAAAATTTCAGAATTGCACCTTGCAATGTGGAGATATTACTGTTTGTGCATTTACAATATTCATTGATTTTTGCCATTGAAAAACGTCCAGAAATGTTTGAAGCTACTGACTGAATGAAAGGAGCTGGCATCTCACTCTCTTTGAATCTTCTTTATCATGCTAGGATTAGCAGGAAAAAGCAAAAAATTTCAGAATTGCACCTTGCAATGTGGAGATATTACTGTTTGTGCATTTACAATATTCATTGATTTTTGCCATTGAAAAACGTTTTTCATATACCAGAAATGTTTGAAGCTACTGACTGAATGAAAGGAGCTGGCATCTCACTCTCTTTGAATCTTTATCATGCTAGGATTAGCAGGAAAAAGCAAAAAATTTCAGAATTGCACCTTGCAATGTGGAGATATTACTGTTTGTGCATTTACAATATTCATTGATTTTTGCCATTGAAAAACATGTTTTTCATATACCAGAAATGTTTGAAGCTACTGACTGAATGAAAGGAGCTGGCATCTCACTCTCTTTGAATCTTCTTTATCATGCTAGGATTAGCAGGAAAAAGCAAAAAATTTCAGAATTGCACCTTGCAATGTGGAGATATTACTGTTTGTGCATTTACAATATTCATTGATTTTTGCCATTGAAAAACGTTTTTCATATAACAGAAATGTTTGAAGCTAATGACTGAATGAAAGGAGCTGGCATCTCACTCTCTTTGAATCTTCTTTATCATGCTAGGATTAGCAGGAAAAAACAAAAAATTTCAGAATTGCACCTTGCAATGTGGAGATATTACTGTTTGTGCATTTACAATATTCATTGATTTTTGCCATTGAAAAACATGTTTTTCATATACCAGAAATGTTTGAAGCTACTGACTGAATGAAAGGAGCTGGCATCTCACTCTCTTTGAATCTTCTTTATCCTGCTAGGATTAGCAGGAAAAAGCAAAAAATTTCAGAATTGCACCTTGCAATGTGGAGATATTACTGTTTGTGCATTTACAATATTCATTGATTTTTGCCATTGAAAAACATCATGTTATTCATATACCAGAAATGTTTGAAGCTACTGACTGAATGAAAGGAGCTGGCATCTCACTCTCTTTGAATCTTCTTTATCATGCTAGGATTAACAGGAAAAAGCAAAAAATTTCAGAATTGCACCTTGCAATGTGGAGATATTACTGTTTGTGCATTTACAATATTCATTGATTTTTGCCATTGAAAAACGTCCAGAAATGTTTGAAGCTACTGACTGAATGAAAGGAGCTGGCATCTCACTCTGAATCTTCTTTATCATGCTAGGATTAGCAGGAAAAAGCAAAAAATTTCAGAATTGCACCTTGCAATGTGTAGATATTACTGTTTGTGCATTTACAATATTCATTGATTTTTGCCATTGAAAAACGTTTTTCATATACCAGAAATGTTTGAAGCTACTGACTGAATGAAAGGAGCTGGCATCTCACTCTCTGAATCTTCTTTATCATGCTAGGATTAGCAGGAAAAAGCAAAAAATTTCAGAATTGCACCTTGCAATGTGGAGATATTACTGTTTGTGCATTTACAATATTCATTGATTTTTGCCATTGAAAAACCTGTTTTTCATATACCAGAAATGTTTGAAGCTACTGACTGAATGAAAGGAGCTGGCATCTCACTCTCTTTGAATCTTCTTTATCATGCTAGGATTAGCAGGAAAAAGCAAAAAATTTCAGAATTGCACCTTGCAATGTGGAGATATTACTGTTTGTGCATTTACAATATTCATTGATTTTTGCCATTGAAAAACATGTTTTTCATATACCAGAAATGTTTGAAGCTACTGACTGAATGAAAGGAGCTGGCATCTCACTCTCTTTGAATCTTCTTTATCATGCTAGGATTAGCAGGAAAAAGCAAAAAATTTCAGAATTGCACCTTGCAATGTGGAGATATTACTGCTTGTGCATTTACAATATTCATTGATTTTTGCCATTGAAAAACGTCCAGAAATGTTTGAAGCTACTGACTGAATGAAAGGAGCTGGCATCTCACTCTCTTTGAATCTTCTTTATCATGCTAGGATTAGCAGGAAAAAGCAAAAAATTTCAGAATTGCACCTTGCAATGTGGAGATATTACTGTTTGTGCATTTACAATATTCATTGATTTTTGCCATTGAAAAACGTTTTTCATATACCAGAAATGTTTGAAGCTACTGACTGAATGAAAGGAGCTGGCATCTCACTCTCTTTGAATCTTCTTTATCATGCTAGGATTAGCAGGAAAAAGCAAAAAATTTCAGAATTGCACCTTGCAATGTGGAGATATTACTGTTTGTGCATTTACAATATTCATTGATTTTTGCCATTGAAAAACATGTTTTTCATATACCAGAAATGTTTGAAGCTACTGACTGAATGAAAGGAGCTGGCATCTCACTCTCTTTGAATCTTCTTTATCATGCTAGGATTAGCAGGAAAAAGCAAAAAATTTCAGAATTGCACCTTGCAATGTGGAGATATTACTGTTTGTGCATTTACAATATTCATTGATTTTTGCCATTGAAAAACATGTTTTTCATATACCAGAAATGTTTGAAGCTACTGACTGAATGAAAGGAGCTGGCATCTCACTCTCTTTGAATCTTCTTTATCATGCTAGGATTAGCAGGAAAAAGCAAAAAATTTCAGAATTGCACCTTGCAATGTGGAGATATTACTGTTTGTGCATTTACAATATTCATTGATTTTTGCCATTGAAAAACGTTTTTCATATACCAGAAATGTTTGAAGCTACTGACTGAATGAAAGGAGCTGGCATCTCACTCTCTTTGAATCTTCTTTATCATGCTAGGATTAGCAGGAAAAAGCAAAAAATTTCAGAATTGCACCTTGCAATGTGGAGATATTACTGTTTGTGCATTTACAATATTCATTGATTTTTGCCATTGAAAAACGTCCAGAAATGTTTGAAGCTACTGACTGAATGAAAGGAGCTGGCATCTCACTCTCTTTGAATCTTCTTTATCATGCTAGGATTAGCAGGAAAAAGCAAAAAATTTCAGAATTGCACCTTGCAATGTGGAGATATTACTGTTTGTGCATTTACAATATTCATTGATTTTTGCCATTGAAAAACATGTTTTTCATATACCAGAAATGTTTGAAGCTACTGACTGAATGAAAGGAGCTGGCATCTCACTCTCTTTGAATCTTCTTTATCATGCTAGGATTAGCAGGAAAAAGCAAAAAATTTCAGAATTGCACCTTGCAATGTGGAGATATTACTGTTTGTGCATTTACAATATTCATTGATTTTTGCCATTGAAAAACGTTTTTCATATACCAGAAATGTTTGAAGCTACTGACTGAATGAAAGGAGCTGGCATCTCACTCTCTTTGAATCTTCTTTATCATGCTAGGATTAGCAGGAAAAAGCAAAAAATTTCAGAATTGCACCTTGCAATGTGGAGATATTACTGTTTGTGCATTTACAATATTCATTGATTTTTGCCATTGAAAAACATGTTTTTCATATACCAGAAATGTTTGAAGCTACTGACTGAATGAAAGGAGCTGGCATCTCACTCTCTTTGAATCTTCTTTATCATGCTAGGATTAGCAGGAAAAAGCAAAAAATTTCAGAATTGCACCTTGCAATGTGGAGATATTACTGTTTGTGCATTTACAATATTCATTGATTTTTGCCATTGAAAAACATGTTTTTCATATACCAGAAATGTTTGAAGCTACTGACTGAATGAAAGGAGCTGGCATCTCACTCTCTTTGAATCTTCTTTATCATGCTAGGATTAGCAGGAAAAAGCAAAAAATTTCAGAATTGCACCTTGCAATGTGGAGATATTACTGTTTGTGCATTTACAATATTCATTGATTTTTGCCATTGAAAAACATGTTTTCATATACCAGAAATGTTTGAAGCTACTGACTGAATGAAAGGAGCTGGCATCTCACTCTCTTTGAATCTTCTTTATCATGCTAGGATTAGCAGGAAAAAGCAAAAAATTTCAGAATTGCACCTTGCAATGTGGAGATATTACTGTTTGTGCATTTACAATATTCATTGATTTTTGCCATTGAAAAACATGTTTTTCATATACCAGAAATGTTTGAAGCTACTGACTGAATGAAAGGAGCTGGCATCTCACTCTCTTTGAATCTTCTTTATCATGCTAGGATTAGCAGGAAAAAGCAAAAAATTTCAGAATTGCACCTTGCAATGTGGAGATATTACTGTTTGTGCATTTACAATATTCATTGATTTTTGCCATTGAAAAACTGTTTTTCATATACCAGAAATGTTTGAAGCTACTGACTGAATGAAAGGAGCTGGCATCTCACTCTCTTTGAATCTTCTTTATCATGCTAGGATTAGCAGGAAAAAGCAAAAAATTTCAGAATTGCACCTTGCAATGTGGAGATATTACTGTTTGTGCATTTACAATATTCATTGATTTTTGCCATTGAAAAACATGTTTTTCATATACCAGAAATGTTTGAAGCTACTGACTGAATGAAAGGAGCCTGGCATCTCACTCTCTTTG